>NC_142746.1:0-300000 GCF_051943395.1 Hippocampus bargibanti
CCCTAACCCTAACCCTAACCCAAACCCAACCCAAACCCTAACCCTAACCCTAACCCAAACCCAAACCCTAACCCTAACCCCCAAACCCTAACCCTAACCCTAACCCTTAAACCCTTAACCCTAAACCCAACCCCAACCCCAACCCCAACCCAACCCCAACCCTAACCCCAACCCCACCCCAACCCCAACCCCAACCCCAACCCCCAACCCCAAAAACCCCACCCCCAACCCCAACCCCAACCCCAACCCCAACCCCAACCCCAACCCCAACCCCAACCCCAACCCCAACCCCCAGACCCCCACCCCTAACCAACCCCCCACCCCACACCCCACCCTAGAAAAAAGAGACAGAGACAAAGAGGAAGACAGAAAAAAAAGAGAAAAAAGGAAAAAAAAGGGGGGGGGGGAGGACAGTGAAAAAAAGAGACCGATTGAAAAAGACCAATTAAAAAAAGACAGACATGGAAAAAAATGAAGTGGAAAAGAACAGACATGGAAAAAAACGAAGTGGAAAAGAACAAGTGAAAAAAGAACGGACGTGAAGAAAAAAAAACGACGTAAAAAACGATGCCTGAAAACTAAACTCCTAAGCCTGAAAAAAAAAAACTGAAAACTAAACTCCTAAGCCTAAAAAAAAAACACCTAAAAACTAAAGTCCTAAGCCTGAAAAAAAATCCTAAACCTGAAAAAAAAAAAACACCTAAAAACTAAACTCCTAAGCCTGGAAAAAATAGAATAAAAAAAAAAAAAAGCGACACCTGAAGAAAACTATCCCTAAGCCACCACACCTAAGCGTAAACTCCAATTGCCTCTGACCTAAGCCAAATCTCCAACCGCCCCCCCCCCCCCCCCCCTAAAAAAAAAAAAAAAAAAGATTAATAAAAGCCATGGACACAGATAAAGCTTTATTGTGACACATCTTTATTCAGTTGGAGCAGCATTGAAAAATGGACAGGAAATGGATGGTAGGAGGGAAAACAGATTCTTTATTAGCCACCATTGGAAGGGGAGGGAGGGGCAGTATGGGTAGGAGTTTAGGCTGAAGTGATAGAGGTTGGGGTTTAGGCCTGGAATAAGTGCAAAACAGGAAGGACAGCCCAAACTGTTGACGCTAATCTTACGCTTAGGCTATTGTAGAAAGTTTTAGAGAGAAGTCGTTAAGGATGATACTATACTTAAACTAGGGTGATTTGGTTCAGCATTTTCGTTAAGAATGAAATTAGTAGCTTCTATTGGTTAGGGATTGAGCAGTTGGTTGGATTTTTTTTAGCACATTAGGGTTTATTGTTCCAAATTTGCTTAGTTATGTGAAATTATGGTTATCAAAAAGTCCTCCCTGATTTCCAGTTATCCAAGGTGCAACACAACAGAATCAAATAAGGATCGTATTTGAGAGCTGGCTGATGAGCTGATCATTTGATTTAGGTGGATTAAACCTTGAATAGATGCAAAACAGGAAGGTCACTTGGACATATTACATATTGTCATTTTCAAAAGTGGGTAAGGTTTATAATTTTAATAATAATGCATTTTATTTATAAGCGCCTTTCAAAACCCTCAAGGACACTTTAGTCAGGTGAGGTAATTTGAGGTTTTCGGAGTTTGATAACTTGAGGATACGTATTTTGAGTTTAGTGCGGGTAGTCTGTTGTATTTTAGAGTTTGTTGACTTTGGGACATTAGGGTTTAGTGTTCCAAATTAGGTTATATTTTGTCAAGTCCTCCCTGATTTCCAGTTGTCCAAGGTGCAACACAACAATCAAATGATCAGGATCGTAATAGAGAGCTGGCTGATGAGCTGATCATTTGATTTGATTTAGGTGTATTAAACCTTGAACAGATGCAAAACAGGAAGGACACTTGGACGTCAAGGGCCCGAGTATTTATTAGATCTGGAATTTATCTCTTTAGGCTAATCTTTAAGTTGTTACGATATTATTGCCATTTTATCGAGCAGTGGGTAAGGTTTATAATAATACATTTAATTTATAAGCGCCTTCAACAGTAGCCAAAATGGAACTGTATAGTGCCACTTAGCAGTTTTTTTGACGACGATACTAGTGCAGCGTGTTCTACCAGAAACAAATTCCTTGTGTGTTCTACATACTTGGCAATAAAGATGATTCTGATTCTTATTTCAAAACCCTCAAGGACACTATAGTCAGGATATTTTTTGCGGGTGAGCAGCGGCAGCCACACGTGCCAGCGTTCACTCAACCCGGAATTAACAAAGTAAAATTCTAGAGATTTAAAGTGAGGTGATTTGGGGTGTTTGGAGTTTATGTTTGACAATTTGAGGATACGTATTTTGAGTTTAGTGCGAGTAGTCGGTTGTATTTTAGAGTTTGTTTAGTTTGGGACATTAGGGTTTAGTGTTCCAAATTAGGTTATATTTTGTCAAGTCCTCCCTGATTTCCAGTTGTCCAAGGTGCAACACAACAGAATCAAATGATCAGGATCGTAATCGTAATTGAGAGCTGGCTGATGAGCTGATAGTTTGATTTAGGTGTATTAAACCTTGAATAGATGCAAAACAGGAAGGACACTTGGACGTCGAGGGCCCAAGTATTTAATATTTTATTTAATCTTTAATTTTTACGATATTAGTCATTTTAACGAGCCTGACTGGGGCACTTTACTCCCAGAGCATGTCATGCCTAGGTTTTTGATTAGAGGTTATGTGGAGGATTTAGGGATTATGGAGTCAAACCAGGATTAGAATTAATTTAACAGTTAGCAAGGTTTGGGTCACGTACTAGTGTTATGGTTTAGCTATCGGAGGTAGTATTGCGATATTAGTGTTAAAGGATTTTGATGATTTGAAGGGAGATGAGAAGGATTAGGATTTAGGATTGGTGGTGGCGATGATTTTGGGTGGGGCTGGAGCAGAAACCTGGGCAGAGACCAAAGAATATCTCGATGCTGACATTGCAACGCTTAAACACAAGTATAAAGTTTTTGAGGCCATGCCACAATTTACACACACCTGGAAGAGCTGCGCACTGCTTAGATTCCCAAGACAAGCACATCCACTGTGTCACCAGCGTGCATCTTGTTGATCATTCCATCAATCACGGTGAAGCTGCCCATCTGGCCAACAGCGCTGGGGGAGGGATAAACAGACTTGTTCATGATGATTGAATGCACTACAGGGTTAACATTGTAGATATTTATTGATTTCCAGGGGTTATACAGACCTGTGAAGAATGTAGGTAGGTCATCTCAGCAGGAGTGGTGCTCAGCTCTTTCTGATGAATGCGAGTAGAGCTCAAGACCGACGTACATGAAACTGACAAACCTGTGTTCTTAATTTCCATGCTGCGTACCACAGCAACCTAGCTGCCTAACAGTCAAACCGGTTAACCGGCTGCCTTATCAAACCCCTTAACTTTACCCAATCATGATTTTGTTTTATGTATTGTTTTTATTTTAAAGTGTACTTGGGTGTTCAGAAAGGCGCTTGTAAATAAGACATTAAACCCAAAGCACACCCCAACTCGACTCCACGATCCATAAAAACAGCGGATGTCCCAACTTGGCACCCGACCGCTGTCCTTCCATAGTCCAACTTCCCTGGGTGGGACACACCAGATTCAAACAATCAGCTCATCAGCCAGCATTTGAACGATCCTGATTGTTTGAAAGAGATGTGCTCATCCGGGGACAGCAAGAAAACAGACAGAACAGTGGCCATTGAGGGGCAAGCTTCGACATTCCCTGGTTTCTGGGTTTCCCGGATTACGAGATAGGTGGCCTTACTACCCATCTATTTAAAACTGCATTTTCTGTCTGGCTCTCTTGTTAACATTTATAATTGTATTTTATGAATTATATTTATGAATGCATTATTTATTTATTTATTAGAGTACCTATGCTTGACTGTGACTGTAAAGTGTCCTTGAGAGCTTTGAAAGGCGCTTAAAATAAAATCTATGACTACTCATTCATCAGGAAGAGCCGCACACCGCCAACCACATCCACTTTGTCGCCAGCGGGCATCTTTTTCAGCATTCCGTCAGTATCGATGAAGCTGCCCATCAACACCGGCGCTGGGGGAGGCATAAACAGATGTATTCATGACAATTAAATGCACAATGAATTATACTAACTGCGCTGAATGTTGGGACCTGACCTCACCCCAGCAATGGGTCAAGCATGTCGTATGCCTGCAGCCAGCATTAACGTTATCCTGGAACATCAAGAAAACGAACTGGACAGCGGTCATTGAGGACCAGGTTTGGACATTACCTGGTTTCAATGCATTGCAGATTAAAGTTAGGTGGCGTTACTCATTCCTCAGGAAGAGCTGCACACTGCCAACCACGTCCACTTTGTCAGTGGTGGGCATCTTGTTCAGCATTCCGTCAATCGCAGTGAAGCAGCTCATCGGAACACCGGCGCTCAGGGAGGCATAAACGTCAGTCCTGTCAACATTGATTTAATAAACTACGGGGGTTAACATTGTCGATATTTTTGATTTGTAGGGGTTATACAGACCTGCGCCGAATGTAGGTAGGTCATCTCAGCAGGAGTGGTGCTCAGCTCTTTCTGATGAATGCGAGTAGAGCTCAAGACCGACGTACATGAAACTGACAAATCCATCTGTGTTCTTAATTTCCATGCTGCGTACCACAGCAACCTAGCTGCCTAACAGTCAAACCGGTTACCTAATCAAACCCCTTAACTTTACTCAATCATGATTTTATTGTTTTATGTATTGGTTTTATTTTAAAGTGTCCTTGGGTGTTCAGAAAGGCGCTTGTAAATTAAATGTATTATAAACCTCCTGTATAATGCCTGAATTCTACATTAAACCCAAAGCACACCCCAACTCGAATCCACGATCCATAAAAACACCAAGCACATCCACTGTGTCACCAGCGTGCATCTTGTTGATCATTCCATCAATCACGGTGAAGCTGCCCATCTGGCCAACAGCGCTGGGGGAGGGATAAACAGACTTGTTCATGATGATGGATGCACTACATGGTTAACATTGTAGATATTTATTGATTTCCAGGGGTTATACAGACCTGTGAAGAATGTAGGTATGTCATCTCAGCAGGAGTGGTACTCAGCTCTTTCTGATGAATGCAAGTAGAGCTCAAGACAGACGTACATGAAACTGACAAATCTGTGTTCTTAATTTCCATGCTGCGAACCACAGCAACCTAGCTGCCTAACAGTCAAACCGGTTAACCGGCTGCCTAATCAAACCCCTTAACTTTACCCAATCATGATTTTATTGTTTTATGTATTTTATTTTAAAGTGTCCTTGGATTTTCAGAAAGGCGCTTGTAATTTTAAATTTATTATTATTATAATAAACCTCCGGTATTATGCCTGAATTCTACATTAAACCCAAAGCACACCCCAACTCAAATCCACGATCCATAAAAACAGGGGTGTCCCAACTTGGAACCCGACCGCTGTCCTTCCATAGTCCAACTTCCCTGGGTGGGACACACCAGATTCAAACAATCAGCTCATCAGCCAGCATTTGAACGATCCTGATTGTTTGAAAGAGATGCGCTCATCCGGGGACAGCAAGAAAACAGACAGAACAGTGGCCATTGAGGGGCAAGCTTTGACATTCCCTGGTTTCTGGGTTTCCCGGATTACGAGATAGGTGGCCTTACTACCCACCTATTAAAAATGGCATTTTGTGTGTCGCTCTCTTGTTACTATTTATAATTGTATTTTATTTATTTATTTAAGTACCTATGCTTGTCTGTGACTGTAAAGTGTCCTTGAGAGCTTTGAAAGGCGCTTAAAATAAAATCTATGACTAATCATTCATCAGGAAGAGCTGCACACCACCAACCACGTCCACTGTCGCCGGCGGGCATCTACAGGATTCCGTCGGTCTCGATGAAGCTGCCCGATCCGACCACCGGCGCTGGGGGAGGGATAAACAGACTTGTTCATGATGATTGAATGCACTACGGGGTTAACATTGTAGATATTTACAGTAAAGTCTCGTTATATCGATATTCAAGGGAGTCTGAAAAAATATCGATATAACCAGGACTATCGATATATCCGACCCTGTTTGCATGTAATTTTCTCCGTGCGTGCATAGAAATAGTATCGATATAACCGGGACTATCGATATATCCGATATCGATATAACGAGACTTTACTGTATTTTGATTTCGAGGGGTTATACAGACCTGTGCCGAATGTAGGTAGGTCATCTCAGGAGTGGTGCTCAGCTCTTTCTGATGAATGAGAGTAGAGCTCAAGACCGACGTACATGAAACTGACAAATCTGTGTTCTTAATTTCCATGCTGCGTACCACAGCAACCTAGCTGCCTAACAGTCAAACCGGTTAACCGGCTGCCTAATCAAACCCCTTAACTTTACCCAATCATGATGTTATTGTTTTATGTATTGTTTTTATTTTAAAGTGTCCTTGGGTGTTCAGAAAGGCGCTTGTAAATTAAATGTATTATTATGAACCTCCTGTATAATGCCTGGATTCTACATTAAACCCAAAGCACACCCCAACTCGAATCCACGATCCATAAAAACAAAGGTGTCCCAACTTGGCACCCGACCGCTGTCCTTCCATAGTCCAACTTCCGTGGGTGGGACACACCAGATTCAAACAATCAGCTCATCAGCCAGCATTTGAACGATCCTGATTGTTTGAAAGAGATGTGCTCATCCGGGGACAGCAAGAAAACAGACAGAACAGTGGCCATTGAGGGGCAAGCTTTGACATTCCCTGGTTTCTGGGTTTCCCGGATTACGAGATAGGTGGCCTTACTACCCACCTATTAAAAATGGCATTTTGTGTGTCGCTCTCTTGTTACTAGTTATAATTGTATTTTATTTATTTATTTAAGTACCTATGCTTGTCTGTGACTGTAAAGTGTCCTTGAGAGCTTTGAAAGGCGCTTAAAATAAAATCTATGACTACTCATCCATCAGGAAGAGCTGCACACCACCAACCACGTCCACTGTCGCCGGCGGGCATCTACAGGATTCCGTCGGTCTCGATGAAGCTGCCCCATCTGACCACCGGCGCTGGGGGAGGGATAAACAGACTTGCTCATGATTATTGAATGCACTACGGGGTTAACATTGTAGATATTTATTTTGATTTCGAGGGGTTATACAGACCTGTGCCGAATGTAGGTAGGTCATCTCAGGAGTGGTGCTCAGCTCTTTCTGATGAATGAGAGTAGAGCTCAAGACCGACGTACATGAAACTGACAAATCTGTGTTCTTAATTTCCATGCTGCGTACCACAGCAACCTAGCTGCCTAACAGTCAAACCGGTTAACCGGCTGCCTAATCAAACCCCTTAACTTTACCCAATCATGATTTTATTGTTTTATGTATCGTTTTTATTTTAAAGTGTCCTTGGGTGTTCAGAAAGGCGCTTGTAAATTAAATGTATTATTATAAACCTCCTGTATAATGCCTGGATTCTACATTAAACCCAAAGCACACCCCAACTCGAATCCACGATCCATAAAAACAAGGGTGTCCCAACTTGGCACCCGACCGCTGTCCTTCCATAGTCCAACTTCCCTGGGTGGGACACACCAGATTCAAACAATCAGCTCATCAGCCAGCATTTGAACGATCCTGATTGTTTGAAAGAGATGTGCTCATCCGGGGACAGCAAGAAAACAGACAGGACAGTGGCCATTGAGGGGCAAGCTTTGACATTCCCTGGTTTCTGGGTTTCCCGGATTACGAGATAGGTGGCCTTACTACCCACCTATTAAAAATGGCATTTTGTGTGTCGCTCTCTTGTTACTATTTATAATTGTATTTTATTTATTTATTTATTTATTTATTTAAGTACCTATGCTTGTCTGTGACTGTAAAGTGTCCTTGAGAGCTTTGAAAGGCGCTTAAAATAAAATCTATGACTACTCATTCATCAGGAAGAGCTGCACACCACCAACCACGTCCACTGTCGCCGGCGGGCATCTACAGGATTCCGTCGGTCTCGATGAAGCTGCCCGATATGACCACCGGCGCTGGGGGAGGGATAAACAGACTTGTTCATGATGATTGAATGCACTACGGGGTTAAGATTGTAGATATTTATTTTGATTTCGAGGGGTTATACAGACCTGTGCCGAATGTAGGTAGGTCATCTCAGGAGTGGTGCTCAGCTCTTTCTGATGAATGAGAGTAGAGCTCAAGACCGACGTACATGAAACTGACAAATCTGTGTTCTTAGTTTCCATGCTGCGTACCACAGCAACCTAGCTGCCTAACAGTCAAACCGGTTAACCGGCTGCCTAATCAAACCGCTTAACTTTACCCAATCATGATTTTATTGTTTTATGTATTGTTTTTATTTTAAAGTGTCCTTGGGTGTTCAGAAAGGCCCTTGTAAATTAAATGTATTATTATAAACCTCCTGTATAATGCCTGAATTCTACATTAAACCCAAAGCACACCCCAACTCGAATCCACGATCCATAAAAACAGGGGTGTCCCAACTTGGCACCCGACCGCTGTCCTTCCATAGTCCAACTTCCCTGGGTGGGACACACCAGATTCAAACAATCAGCTCATCAGCCAGCATTTGAACGATCCTGATTGTTTGAAAGAGATGTGCTCATCCGGGGACAGCAAGAAAACAGACAGAACAGTGGCCATTGAGGGGCAAGCTTTGACATTCCCTGGTTTCTGGGTTTCCCGGATTACGAGATAGGTGGCCTTACTACCCACCTATTAAAAATGTCATTTTGTGTGTCGCTCTCTTGTTACTATTTATAATTGTATTTTATTTATTTATTTATTTAAGTACCTATGCTTGTCTGTGACTGTAAAGTGTCCTTGAGAGCTTTGAAAGGCGCTTAAAATAAAATCTATGACTACTCATTCATCAGGAAGAGCTGCACACCACCAACCACGTCCACTGTCGCCGGCGGGCATCTACAGGATTCCGTCGGTCTCGATGAAGCTGCCCGATATGACCACCGGCGCTGGGGGAGGGATAAACAGACTTGTTCATGATGATTGAATGCACTACGGGGTTAAGATTGTAGATATTTATTTTGATTTCGAGGGGTTATACAGACCTGTGCCGAATGTAGGTAGGTCATCTCAGGAGTGGTGCTCAGCTCTTTCTGATGAATGAGAGTAGAGCTCAAGACCGACGTACATGAAACTGACAAATCTGTGTTCTTAGTTTCCATGCTGCGTACCACAGCAACCTAGCTGCCTAACAGTCAAACCGGTTAACCGGCTGCCTAATCAAACCGCTTAACTTTACCCAATCATGATTTTATTGTTTTATGTATTGTTTTTATTTTAAAGTGTCCTTGGGTGTTCAGAAAGGCCCTTGTAAATTAAATGTATTATTATAAACCTCCTGTATAATGCCTGAATTCTACATTAAACCCAAAGCACACCCCAACTCGAATCCACGATCCATAAAAACAGGGGTGTCCCAACTTGGCACCCGACCGCTGTCCTTCCATAGTCCAACTTCCCTGGGTGGGACACACCAGATTCAAACAATCAGCTCATCAGCCAGCATTTGAACGATCCTGATTGTTTGAAAGAGATGTGCTCATCCGGGGACAGCAAGAAAACAGACAGAACAGTGGCCATTGAGGGGCAAGCTTTGACATTCCCTGGTTTCTGGGTTTCCCGGATTACGAGATAGGTGGCCTTACTACCCACCTATTAAAAATGGCATTTTGTGTGTCGCTCTCTTGTTACTAGTTATAATTGTATTTTATTTATTTATTTAAGTACCTATGCTTGTCTGTGACTGTAAAGTGTCCTTGAGAGCTTTGAAAGGCGCTTAAAATAAAATCTATGACTACTCATCCATCAGGAAGAGCTGCACACCACCAACCACGTCCACTGTCGCCGGCGGGCATCTACAGGATTCCGTCGGTCTCGATGAAGCTGCCCCATCTGACCACCGGCGCTGGGGGAGGGATAAACAGACTTGCTCATGATGATTGAATGCACTACGGGGTTAACATTGTAGATATTTATTTTGATTTCGAGGGGTTATACAGACCTGTGCCGAATGTAGGTAGGTCATCTCAGGAGTGGTGCTCAGCTCTTTCTGATGAATGAGAGTAGAGCTCAAGACCGACGTACATGAAACTGACAAATCTGTGTTCTTAATTTCCATGCTGCGTACCACAGCAACCTAGCTGCCTAACAGTCAAACCGGTTAACCGGCTGCCTAATCAAACCCCTTAACTTTACCCAATCATGATTTTATTGTTTTATGTATCGTTTTTATTTTAAAGTGTCCTTGGGTGTTCAGAAAGGCGCTTGTAAATTAAATGTATTATTATAAACCTCCTGTATAATGCCTGGATTCTACATTAAACCCAAAGCACACCCCAACTCGAATCCACGATCCATAAAAACAAGGGTGTCCCAACTTGGCACCCGACCGCTGTCCTTCCATAGTCCAACTTCCCTGGGTGGGACACACCAGATTCAAACAATCAGCTCATCAGCCAGCATTTGAACGATCCTGATTGTTTGAAAGAGATGTGCTCATCCGGGGACAGCAAGAAAACAGACAGGACAGTGGCCATTGAGGGGCAAGCTTTGACATTCCCTGGTTTCTGGGTTTCCCGGATTACGAGATAGGTGGCCTTACTACCCACCTATTAAAAATGGCATTTTGTGTGTCGCTCTCTTGTTACTATTTATAATTGTATTTTATTTATTTATTTATTTATTTAAGTACCTATGCTTGTCTGTGACTGTAAAGTGTCCTTGAGAGCTTTGAAAGGCGCTTAAAATAAAATCTATGACTAATCATTCATCAGGAAGAGCTGCACACCACCAACCACGTCCACTGTCGCCGGCGGGCATCTACAGGATTCCGTCGGTCTCGATGAAGCTGCCCGATATGACCACCGGCGCTGGGGGAGGGATAAACAGACTTGTTCATGATGATTGAATGCACTACGGGGTTAACATTGTAGATATTTACAGTAAAGTCTCGTTATATCGATATTCAAGGGAGTCTGAAAAAATATCGATATAACCAGGACTATCGATATATCCGACCCTGTTTGCATGTAATTTTCTCCGTGCGTGCATAGAAATAGTATCGATATAACCGGGACTATCGATATATCCGATATCGATATAACGAGACTTTACTGTATTTTGATTTCGAGGGGTTATACAGACCTGTGCCGAATGTAGGTAGGTCATCTCAGGAGTGGTGCTCAGCTCTTTCTGATGAATGAGAGTAGAGCTCAAGACCGACGTACATGAAACTGACAAATCTGTGTTCTTAATTTCCATGCTGCGTACCACAGCAACCTAGCTGCCTAACAGTCAAACCGGTTAACCGGCTGCCTAATCAAACCCCTTAACTTTACCCAATCATGATGTTATTGTTTTATGTATTGTTTTTATTTTAAAGTGTCCTTGGGTGTTCAGAAAGGCGCTTGTAAATTAAATGTATTATTATGAACCTCCTGTATAATGCCTGGATTCTACATTAAACCCAAAGCACACCCCAACTCGAATCCACGATCCATAAAAACAAAGGTGTCCCAACTTGGCACCCGACCGCTGTCCTTCCATAGTCCAACTTCCGTGGGTGGGACACACCAGATTCAAACAATCAGCTCATCAGCCAGCATTTGAACGATCCTGATTGTTTGAAAGAGATGTGCTCATCCGGGGACAGCAAGAAAACAGACAGAACAGTGGCCATTGAGGGGCAAGCTTTGACATTCCCTGGTTTCTGGGTTTCCCGGATTACGAGATAGGTGGCCTTACTACCCACCTATTAAAAATGGCATTTTGTGTGTCGCTCTCTTGTTACTAGTTATAATTGTATTTTATTTATTTATTTAAGTACCTATGCTTGTCTGTGACTGTAAAGTGTCCTTGAGAGCTTTGAAAGGCGCTTAAAATAAAATCTATGACTACTCATCCATCAGGAAGAGCTGCACACCACCAACCACGTCCACTGTCGCCGGCGGGCATCTACAGGATTCCGTCGGTCTCGATGAAGCTGCCCCATCTGACCACCGGCGCTGGGGGAGGGATAAACAGACTTGCTCATGATTATTGAATGCACTACGGGGTTAACATTGTAGATATTTATTTTGATTTCGAGGGGTTATACAGACCTGTGCCGAATGTAGGTAGGTCATCTCAGGAGTGGTGCTCAGCTCTTTCTGATGAATGAGAGTAGAGCTCAAGACCGACGTACATGAAACTGACAAATCTGTGTTCTTAATTTCCATGCTGCGTACCACAGCAACCTAGCTGCCTAACAGTCAAACCGGTTAACCGGCTGCCTAATCAAACCCCTTAACTTTACCCAATCATGATTTTATTGTTTTATGTATCGTTTTTATTTTAAAGTGTCCTTGGGTGTTCAGAAAGGCGCTTGTAAATTAAATGTATTATTATAAACCTCCTGTATAATGCCTGGATTCTACATTAAACCCAAAGCACACCCCAACTCGAATCCACGATCCATAAAAACAAGGGTGTCCCAACTTGGCACCCGACCGCTGTCCTTCCATAGTCCAACTTCCCTGGGTGGGACACACCAGATTCAAACAATCAGCTCATCAGCCAGCATTTGAACGATCCTGATTGTTTGAAAGAGATGTGCTCATCCGGGGACAGCAAGAAAACAGACAGGACAGTGGCCATTGAGGGGCAAGCTTTGACATTCCCTGGTTTCTGGGTTTCCCGGATTACGAGATAGGTGGCCTTACTACCCACCTATTAAAAATGGCATTTTGTGTGTCGCTCTCTTGTTACTATTTATAATTGTATTTTATTTATTTATTTATTTATTTATTTAAGTACCTATGCTTGTCTGTGACTGTAAAGTGTCCTTGAGAGCTTTGAAAGGCGCTTAAAATAAAATCTATGACTACTCATTCATCAGGAAGAGCTGCACACCACCAACCACGTCCACTGTCGCCGGCGGGCATCTACAGGATTCCGTCGGTCTCGATGAAGCTGCCCGATATGACCACCGGCGCTGGGGGAGGGATAAACAGACTTGTTCATGATGATTGAATGCACTACGGGGTTAAGATTGTAGATATTTATTTTGATTTCGAGGGGTTATACAGACCTGTGCCGAATGTAGGTAGGTCATCTCAGGAGTGGTGCTCAGCTCTTTCTGATGAATGAGAGTAGAGCTCAAGACCGACGTACATGAAACTGACAAATCTGTGTTCTTAGTTTCCATGCTGCGTACCACAGCAACCTAGCTGCCTAACAGTCAAACCGGTTAACCGGCTGCCTAATCAAACCGCTTAACTTTACCCAATCATGATTTTATTGTTTTATGTATTGTTTTTATTTTAAAGTGTCCTTGGGTGTTCAGAAAGGCCCTTGTAAATTAAATGTATTATTATAAACCTCCTGTATAATGCCTGAATTCTACATTAAACCCAAAGCACACCCCAACTCGAATCCACGATCCATAAAAACAGGGGTGTCCCAACTTGGCACCCGACCGCTGTCCTTCCATAGTCCAACTTCCCTGGGTGGGACACACCAGATTCAAACAATCAGCTCATCAGCCAGCATTTGAACGATCCTGATTGTTTGAAAGAGATGTGCTCATCCGGGGACAGCAAGAAAACAGACAGAACAGTGGCCATTGAGGGGCAAGCTTTGACATTCCCTGGTTTCTGGGTTTCCCGGATTACGAGATAGGTGGCCTTACTACCCACCTATTAAAAATGTCATTTTGTGTGTCGCTCTCTTGTTACTATTTATAATTGTATTTTATTTATTTATTTATTTAAGTACCTATGCTTGTCTGTGACTGTAAAGTGTCCTTGAGAGCTTTGAAAGGCGCTTAAAATAAAATCTATGACTACTCATTCATCAGGAAGAGCTGCACACCACCAACCACGTCCACTGTCGCCGGCGGGCATCTACAGGATTCCGTCGGTCTCGATGAAGCTGCCCATCTGGCCAACAGCGCTGGGGGAGGGATAAACAGACTTGTTCATGACGATGGATGCACTACATGGTTAACATTGTAGATATTTATTGATTTCCAGGGGTTATACAGACCTTTGAAGAATGTAGGTATGTCATCTCAGCAGGAGTGGTACTCAGCTCTTTCTGATGAATGCAAGTAGAGCTCAAGACAGACGTACATGAAACTGACAAATCTGTGTTCTTAATTTCCATGCTGCGAACCACAGCAACCTAGCTGCCTAACAGTCAAACCGGTTAACCGGCTGCCTAATCAAACCCCTTAACTTTACCCAATCATGATTTTATTGTTTTATGTATTTTATTTTAAAGTGTCCTTGGATTTTCAGAAAGGCGCTTGTAATTTTAAATTTATTATTATTATAATAAACCTCCGGTATTATGCCTGAATTCTACATTAAACCCAAAGCACACCCCAACTCAAATCCACGATCCATAAAAACAGGGGTGTCCCAACTTGGAACCCGACCGCTGTCCTTCCATAGTCCAACTTCCCTGGGTGGGACACACCAGATTCAAACAATCAGCTCATCAGCCAGCATTTGAACGATCCTGATTGTTTGAAAGAGATGCGCTCATCCGGGGACAGCAAGAAAACAGACAGAACAGTGGCCATTGAGGGGCAAGCTTTGACATTCCCTGGTTTCTGGGTTTCCCAGATTACGAGATAGGTGGCCTTACTACCCACCTATTAAAAATGGCATTTTGTGTGTCGCTCTCTTGTTACTATTTATAATTGTATTTTATTTATTTATTTAAGTACCTATGCTTGTCTGTGACTGTAAAGTGTCCTTGAGAGCTTTGAAAGGCGCTTAAAATAAAATCTATGACTAATCATTCATCAGGAAGAGCTGCACACCACCAACCACGTCCACTGTCGCCGGCGGGCATCTACAGGATTCCGTCGGTCTCGATGAAGCTGCCCGATCCGACCACCGGCGCTGGGGGAGGGATAAACAGACTTGTTCATGATGATTGAATGCACTACGGGGTTAACATTGTAGATATTTACAGTAAAGTCTCGTTATATCGATATTCAAGGGAGTCTGAAAAAATATCGATATAACCAGGACTATCGATATATCTGACCCTGTTTGCATGTAATTTTCTCCGTGCGTGCATAGAAATAGTATCGATATAACCGGGACTATCGATATATCCGATACCGATATAACGAGACTTTACTGTATTTTGATTTCGAGGGGTTATACAGACCTGTGCCGAATGTAGGTAGGTCATCTCAGGAGTGGTGCTCAGCTCTTTCTGATGAATGAGAGTAGAGCTCAAGACCGACGTACATGAAACTGACAAATCTGTGTTCTTAATTTCCATGCTGCGTACCACAGCAACCTAGCTGCCTAACAGTCAAACCGGTTAACCGGCTGCCTAATCAAACCCCTTAACTTTACCCAATCATGATGTTATTGTTTTATGTATTGTTTTTATTTTAAAGTGTCCTTGGGTGTTCAGAAAGGCGCTTGTAAATTAAATGTATTATTATGAACCTCCTGTATAATGCCTGGATTCTACATTAAACCCAAAGCACACCACAACTCGAATCCACGATCCATAAAAACAAGGGTGTCCCAACTTGGCACCCGACCGCTGTCCTTCCATAGTCCAACTTCCCTGGGTGGGACACACCAGATTCAAACAATCAGCTCATCAGCCAGCATTTGAACGATCCTGATTGTTTGAAAGAGATGTGCTCATCCGGGGACAGCAAGAAAACAGACAGAACAGTGGCCATTGAGGGGCAAGCTTTGACATTCCCTGGTTTCTGGGTTTCCCGGATTACGAGATAGGTGGCCTTACTACCCACCTATTAAAAATGGCATTTTGTGTGTCGCTCTCTTGTTACTAGTTATAATTGTATTTTATTTAATTTATTTATTTATGTACCTATGCTTGTCTGTGACTGTAAAGTGTCCTTGAGAGCTTTGAAAGGCGCTTAATAAAATCTATGACTACTCATTCATCAGGAAGAGCTGCACACCACCAACCACATCCACTGTCGCCGGCGGGCATCTTCAGGATTCCGTCGGTCTCGATGAAGCTGCCCCATCTGACCACCGGCTCTGGGGGAGGGATAAACAGACTTGTTCATGATGATTGAATGCACTACGGGGTTAACATTGTAGATATTCATTTTGATTTCCAGGGGTTATACAGACCTGTGCCGAATGTAGGAGTGGTGCTCAGCTCTTTCTGATGAATGCGAGTAGAGCTCAAGACCGACGTACATGAAACTGACAAATCTGTGTTCTTAATTTCCATGCTGCGTACCACAGCAACCTAGCTGCCTAACAGTCAAACCGGTTAACCGGCTGCCTAATCAAACCCCTTAACTTTACCCAATCATGATTTTATTGTTTTATGTATCGTTTTTATTTTAAAGTGTCCTTGGGTGTTCAGAAAGGCGCTTGTAAATTAAATGTATTATTATAAACCTCCTGTATAATGCCTGGATTCTACATTAAACCCAAAGCACACCCCAACTCGAATCCACGATCCATAAAAACAAGGGTGTCCCAACTTGGCACCCGACCGCTGTCCTTCCATAGTCCAACTTCCCTGGGTGGGACACACCAGATTCAAACAATCAGCTCATCAGCCAGCATTTGAACGATCCTGATTGTTTGAAAGAGATGTGCTCATCCGGGGACAGCAAGAAAACAGACAGGACAGTGGCCATTGAGGGGCAAGCTTTGACATTCCCTGGTTTCTGGGTTTCCCGGATTACGAGATAGGTGGCCTTACTACCCACCTATTAAAAATGTCATTTTGTGTGTCGCTCTCTTGTTACTATTTATAATTGTATTTTATGTATTTATTTATTTAAGTACCTATGCTTGTCTGTGACTGTAAAGTGTCCTTGAGAGCTTTGAAAGGCGCTTAAAATAAAATCTATGACTACTCAGTCATCAGGAAGAGCTGCACACCACCAACCACGTCCACTGTCGCCGGCGGGCATCTACAGGATTCCGTCGGTCTCGATGAAGCTGCCCCATCTGACCACCGGCGCTGGAGGAGGGATAAACAGACTTGTTCATGATGATTGAATGCACTACGGGGTTAACATTGTAGATATTTATTTTGATTTCGAGGGGTTATACAGACCTGTGCCGAATGTAGGTAGGTCATCTCAGGAGTGGTGCTCAGCTCTTTCTGACGAATGAGAGTAGAGCTCAAGACAGACGTACATGAAACTGACAAATCTGTGTTCTTAATTTCCATGCTGCGTACCACAGGAACCTAGCTGCCTAACAGTCAAACCGGTTAACCGGCTGCCTAATCACACCCCTTAACTTTACCCAATCATGATTTTATTGTTTTATGTATTTTATTTTAAAGTGTCCTTGGATTTTCAGAAAGGCGCTTGTAATTTTAAATTTATTATTATTATAATAAACCTCCGGTATTATGCCTGAATTCTACATTAAACCCAAAGCACACCCCAACTCGAATCTGGGATCCATAAAAACAGGGGGTGTCCCAACTTGGCACTCGACCGCTGTCCTTCCATAGTCCAACTTCCCTGGGTGGCACACACCAGATTCAAACAATCAGCTCATCAGCCAGCATTTGAACGATCCTGATTGTTTAAATGAGATGTGTTCATCCTGAGACAGCAAGAAAACAGACAGGATAGTGGCCATTGAGGGGCAAGCTTTGACATTCCCTGGTTTCTGGGGTTCGCGGATTACGAGATAGGTGGCCTTACTACCCACCTATTTTGTCACATCGTCGTCGCAGTCCAGAGCGCGCCCCTCCCCTCCTGACTCACCCGGGCTCCCGCACCTGTGTTCTATCCCCTACATTGTGCCTTCTGGCTATAAAAGCCACTCCTACCAGAGTATTCAGGAAGTTCCCCGTTACTACCACACCTGCCAGCTCTGATCATTTATTTACCCTCACTGTTACCTCCTTTGTTGATTTGTTACGTGTCTCAGTAAAAGATTATTTTGGAACTCTGTCTCACCGTGCATTTTGGATCCAACCCTTTCCGCCTTCCGTCATCCCTCGAGTCTTGTCGCTACGCCTCGAGTGGACGTGACATATTTAAAATGGCATTTTCTGTGTCGCTCTTGTTACCATGTATAATTGTAATTTATTTAAGTACCTATGCTTGTCTGTGACTGTAAAGTGTCTTTCAGAGCTTTGAAAGGTGCTTAAAATAAAATTAATACTACTCATTCATCAGGAAGAGCTGCACATCGCCAACCACATCCACTTTCTGTCGCCGGCGGGCATCAGTTCAGCATTCCGTCAGTCTCGAAGCCGCCCATCTGAACACCGGCACTGGGGGAGGCATAACCAGACTTATTCTTGATTGTATGCACAATGAATTATACTTAAATGCGATGAATATTGGGGGCTCACCTCACCCAAGCAATGGGTCAAGCATGCCAAATGCCTGCAGCCAGCATTAACGTTATCCTGGAACATCAACAAAACGAACCGACAGCGGTCATTGAGGACAAGATTTTGACATTACCTGGTCTCAGGGGTTCGCGATTACGAGTTAGTTGGCACGACTCATGCATCAGGAAGAGCGGCACACCACCAACCACGTCCATTTTCTGTCGCCGGCGGGCATCTTGTTCAGGATTCCGTCAGTCTCGATGAAGCTACCCCATCTGACCACCGGCGCTGGGGGAGGGATAAACAGACTAGTTCATGATGATTGAATGCACTACGGGGTTAACATTGTAGATATTTATGATTTCTAGGGGTTATAAAGACCTGTTCCGAATGTAGGTAGGTCATCTCAGCAGGAGTGGTGCTCAGCTCTTTCTGAAGAATGCAAGTAGAGCTCAAGACCTCTACGTACATGACACTGACAGATCCATCTGTGTTATTAATTTCCATGCTGCGTCCCACAGCAACCTAGCTGCCTAACAGTCAAACCGGTTAACCGGCTGCCTAATCAAACCTCGAACCCCTTAACTTCACCCAATCATGATATTATTGTAAAGTGTCCTTGGATTTTCAGAAAGGTGCTTGCAATTTTAAATTTATTATTATTATAAACCTGCGGTATTATGCCTGAATTCTACATTAAACCCAAAGCACACCCCAACTCGAATCTGGGATCCATAAAAACAGGGGGGGTCCCAACTTGGCACTCGACCGCTGTCCTTCCATAGTCCTACTTCCCTGGGTGGCACACACCAGATTCAAACAATCAGCTCATCAGCCAGCATTTGAACGATCCTGAATGTTTAAATGAGATGTGTTCATCCTGGGACAGCAAGAAAACAGAACACTGGCCATTGAGGGGCAAGCTTTGACATTCCCTGGTTTCTGGGGTTCGCGGATTACAAGATAGGTGGCCTTACTACCCACCCATTTTGTCACATCGTCGTCGCAGTCCAGAGCGCGCCCCTCCCCTCCTGACTCACCCGGGCTCCCGCACCTGTGTTCTATCCCCTACATTGTGCCTTCTGGCTATAAAAGCCACTCCTACCAGAGTATTCAGGAAGTTCCCCGCTACTACCACACCTGCCAGCTCTGATCATGAATTTACCCTCACTGTTACCTCCTTTGTTGATTTGTTACGCGTCTCAGTAAAAGATTATTTTGGAACTCTGTCTCACCGTGCATTTTGGATCCAACCCTTTCCGCCTTCCGTCGTCCCTCGAGTCTTGTCGCTACGCCTCGAGTGGACGTGACATATTTAAAATGCCATTTTCTGTGTCGCTCTTGTTACCATGTATAATTGTAATTTAAGTACATATGCTGGTCTGTGACTGTAAAGTGTCCTTCAGAGCTTTGAAAGGTGCTTAAAATAAAATCTAATACTACTCATTCATCAGGAAGAGCTGCACATCGCCAACCACATCCACTTTGTCGCCGGCGGGCATCATGTTCAGCATTCCGTCAGTCTCGAAGCCGCCCATCTGAACACCGGCACTGGGGGAGGCATAAACAGACTTATTCTTGATTGTATGCACAATGAATTATACTTAACTGCGCTGAATATTGGGAGCTCACCTCACCCAAGCAATGGGTCAAGCATGCCGAATGCCTGCAGCCAGCATTAACTTTATCCTTGAACATCAAGAAAACGAACCGACAGCGGTCATTGAGGACCAGATTTTGACATTACCTGGTCTCAGGGGTTCGCAGATTAAGAGTTAGGTGGTGTTACTCATTCATCAGGAAAAGCTGCACACTGCCAACCACGTCCACTTTGCCGCCGGCGCGCATCTTGTTCAGCTTTCCGTCAGTCGCGATGAAGCGGCTCATCTGAAAACCGGCGCTCGGGGAGGCATAAACAACAGTCATGTCAACATTGATTTAATGAACTACGGGGGTTAACATTGTAGATATTTATAATTTCTAGTGGTTATACAGACCTGTGCCCAATGTAGGTAGGTCATCTCAGCAGGAGTGGTGCTCAGCTCTTGCTGATGATTGCGAGTAGAGCTCAAAACCTCTACATACATGAAACTGACAAATCCATCTGTGTTCTAAATTTCCATGCTGCGTACCACAGCAACCTAGCTGCCCAACACTCAAACCGGTTACCTCATCAAAACTCGAACACCTTAACTTTATCCAATCATTTTATTGTTGTATATATAGTTTTTATTGTAAAGTGTCCTTGGGTGTTCGAAAGGGAAGAAAACAGACAGGATGGTGGCCATTGAGGGGCAAGCTTGGACATTCCCTAGTTTATGGGGTTCGCGGATTCCGAGTTAGTTGGCGTTACTCCCCATCGATTTAAAATTGCATTTTCTGTGTAGCTCTCTCTTGTTAACATTTATAATTCTAAGTTAGTTGGTTAGTTAGTGTACCAATGCTTCTCTGTGACTGTAAAGTGTCCTTGAGAGCGTTGAAAGGCGCTTAAAATAAAATGTATTACTACTCATTCATCAGTAAGAGCTGCACACCACCACCATGTCCACTTTCTGTCGCCGGCGGGCATCTTGTTCAGCATTTCGTCAGTCTCGAAGCTGCCCATCTGATCACCGGCGCTGGGGGAGGCATAAACAGACGTATTCATGATGATTGAATGCACAATGAATTACTTATTCTTGGGTTATACCGACCTGCGCTGAACCTTGGGAGCTCACCTCACCCCAGCAACGGGTCAAACGCAGTGGTGGGCTGTCAGAGCCAGCAAGGCCTTCTCTGCTGTCCTAACATAATCAGACATCATTATCATAATTATAATAAGTCAATTTCATTAAAAACATTTTATATATATATATATATAAAATTATTCTACATACTGTTTTCTTGATGTTATATTATATCCATTTGGTTATGCTCCTTTCAGTGTTGTAGTTTTAGGTCGGAGTTTTTAATCCAATCAGAATTCAGCTAGCTTGTGTCGCCAGGCTGTCTGTGCGCTGTACATGAACGGGCACATGTAGTTGATATATAGTTGCGATAGCCAATCAGATCACGAGTTGGCACAATAAGGCCAGCTAGAGGGCCTCGCGTTGAACATGACATGTATGCATCCTGTGATTGGATACTCACTTTACCTCAGCGGAGGCAGCGCTATGCAAATCAACCAAGCTACAACAGATCAGACCCGGAAACTTTAGCAGAAAAACCAAGTACATCTACTCTCTTTTTTAACCCACAATGGCTGAAGGAGAGGACAACTCGCTGTCGCATGTAGGTAAGCCTATTCTCAAGAACAAATGAAAAAGATTTGTTTACTTTTATTTTCAACAAATAGTTCGTTTTGTTAACGTCTTGTTGTTTTTCTTATATTAAACTGACATTTTGTAATTTAGCGTAAAATCTTGTTAAAGATTGCGTATTCTTGGTGGACTTAATAAAACTTTGTGGACAAATGATTTTAAATTTCCTTTTATTTTGAAGTGTTTGCAGTATCACGTATAGTGACAAGTTGTAATTGTTGATGCAGCTTTATTGATGTGTAATCGCCCCGGAAAATAGCCTGTGTTGTAGACGATTAAGGTGATGCCACGCCCAGTACTGCGTGCGTGTGATTTTGTAAATGATATCTCCAGCCGTTGTGTCATAAATTATGGTATTTTGAGGGATATTTGTTCAAGTCGGACTAAGCAGGACTTCACTGAAGGCCTAGGTGTGAAATGCACGGACCGCCACTGGTCAAACGTGCCATATGGATTAGGCAGCCAGTTTGTCGTTTTAGACCATTGAGCAGCTAGGTAACAAAGGATTTGCGTCAGTTTACTGCAACATATGTAGAGGTTTTGAGGCAGTGCCCATACTTGCATTCATCAGAAAGCTGCACATTGACCATGTCCCACTTTGTCACCAGTGAGCCTCTTGTTGGACACCAGCGCTTGGGGAGCCATGAACATCAGTCATGAAATTCATTGGTTTAATGCACATGGTTAAAACTTCCAATATTTACTGATTTTTTTTTCAGGTGATACAGACCTGCGCTGCATTTTGGGAGCTCATCGCATGTCACCTATGGGTCAGAGACACCACATCAATCTGCTCCTAGATTACTTTAAGGCAGGGGTGTCAAAGTCATTTTTGCCGCGGGCCACATTGTAGTTATGGTTTCCTCTTGAGGGCCGTTATGAATTTGGGGAACCCATTAGATCACAGGTGTCAAAGTCAAGGCCCGCGGGCCAAATCCGACCCGCCACATCATTTTTTTCAGCCCGCGAAAGCAAACCAAACTTGTTAAATTCCATGATGATTGCTAATATCTGAGCCAAAATTTAATATTTTTGGATGTCAACCACAATAAAAGTCATTATTCTTGACCTCAGATTTGAAAACGAGTTATTCATTAATTTGCTGTGTGCTCTATATGTAATATTTGAAGGGATTTAAACATTTTAATGGGTTCCCCAAATTCATAACGGCCCTTGAGAGAAAAGCATAACTACAATGTGGCCCGCGGCAAAAAATGACTTTGACACCCCTGCATTAGAATGTTTAAATCCCTTCAAATATTGACATCCAAAAATATTAAATTTTGGCTCAGATTTTAGCAATCATCATGGAATTTAACAAGTTTGATTTGCTTTCGCAGGCCGAAAAAAATGATGTGGCGGGCCGGATTTGGCCCGCGGGCCTTGACTTTGACACCTGTGCTTTAAGGTAAACAAGAATTTGAAGCACTCGAAAAAAAAATTTGGCTGCTTGAGGTAAATCCGTTTCTAGCATTTGGATGAGGGTAGGCGTGTCCAGCTCAGCAGTTAAATGGCCAATTTTCTTTGTTTTCCAGCATTCCTGGGTCGAACACACCTGATTCAGATGATCAGCTCATCAGCCAGCATGAAAAAGATCCTGATTTGAATAAGATGTGGTGCTTCCTGGGATAGCAAAAAAAAAAAAAAAAAAAAAAAAAAAAAAAAAAAAAAGGTCAGTGGACATTAAAGGCCAAGTTTGAACACCTCTGGTTTTCCGGGTTAAACTAGTAGTTTAACCCAAAATATTATGAATCGTCAAATGGGCACAAAGGGCTTTTAAAAAACAACAGAGTTCTTTGAATGATTAATGCCAATTTAAAGTGAATTCAAACTCAATTAAACAACCTTTAAAATTCCAAATGGAAAGGAGGGATGCAATGGTGCGGCCTTCCCACTCGTCAACTCGCCGCCATGCTTCAAGGACAGGCCCACCAATAGGAAACGCCGCTGCTTTGATCCTATCACACAAAAAAAGGTTACCAAGTCTCAAAATCAAAACTGGAAGACACAATAATCAAATACGAGGCAGCAAATTTCCCCATTGTGGGACGATTAAAGGCTTTCTGATTCTGATACCAATTATTTGAGATGCCTGATTAGCTCAATGGCTAACAGGGCGAGTATGACACAAATCGCACACAACCTTGCTTTTTTTCCTTTGCTCACGTAATCACAATGGCCGAATCATTTTACAATACAAGATAGTTAATTTAAAGAGCCATCTGTTGAGAAAACACTAACCATAAAATGCTATCGACAGTACTGGTGTAACGGTTTGCCAGGTGGTGATGGCGACGGAAGGGTTTTCAAGATGTCTTCCATTTTTTTTTTTTTTTTTTTTGTAATTAAAGATATTTTCAAAAGAAAAACATAACACAAACCATCGATGTCCATGCACTTATTAACGCTTGTCCAGTGCCCGCATCCTCCACCATATGTAATGTCATGAAAGGCTCGCTCTCAGCGGGACAGGACAAGGAGCGCAATGGACGACAGGTTTGAATACAAAGGTTTTAATAAAGGGTTTCAGGGAGGAATTCACAAGTAACAAAGGCAATAATAGTGTCTCTTCCAATATTTAAATTAAATAAAGTCTCTTCCGAGGTGAAACTGAAGACGGAGTTCTTTTCCATGAGTTTCTAGGCCTCACCCCTCTTGACGTCCTCCTCATGTAGCCTAGCCACCTTTAGCAAGGTCCGAATCCAGCGTCCTGTCGTATGGTCCCAACTGGCAATGAGTTCCACGCGGCAATCAGTTTCTCCACAGAGCACAGCAACAGCGCTTGTCTCCCGCCAGGCCCACACTCGGAGGCTCTCCGCCTTAAAAGCCTTGCCTGCAAATCAAGCCGTGATCAGCCGCAGGTGTGGTGTTTGAATTGCTGCCTTCCACCAGATGGGGCCAAAACTCTCTCTGGGTGAAGCCATCTTAGGGGGATGTATTTGCCCTCCAGAACCCAGCCTCTCGTGACATCACTATATATATATATATATTTAATTGTTATTAACAATATGTTATGACCTGTCATATTGTTGCATACTGCTGTCAGGCTTTGCAATTCTCAGTGATCACGTGAGAAAAAAAAACTGCACACATGTATATATGGGTTGATGCAATATTTCAATGTGCCTTTCTTGATACTTGCACTATGTACAGTTCTTTATGAAACAGTTTTGCACATTTACATTTGCACAGTATACAGTTGACAGTTTTAGTTTGTTATGTTCAGAATATCTTGTTTTCTATCCTTCCACCCCCCCCCACCCCATCCCCTTTCAATTGCTGCTACTGTGGACTGCAAATTTCCGCATTGTGGGATGAATAAAGGTTTTCTGATTCTATCTATCTATCCATTTATCCAATCATCCATCCATCCAATCTATCTATCTATCTATCTATCTATCTATCTATCTATCTATCTATCTATCTATCTATCTATCTATCTATCTATCTATCTATCTATCTATCTATCTATCTATCTATCTATCTATCTATCTATCTATCTATCTATCTATCTATCTATCTATCTATCTATCTATCTATCTATCTATCTATCTATCTATCTATCTATCTATCTATCTATCTATCTATCTATCTATCTATCTATCTATCTATCTATCTATCTATCTATCTATCTATCTATCTATCTCATGCCTGGTCCCAGTGCCCAAGATTGCCAACCCAAAGGAGCTCAACAGCTACAGACCAGTGGCGCTGACGTCTCACCTGATGAAGACGCTGGAGAGACTCGTCGTCGCCCACCTGCAACCACTGGCAAGCTCATCGCTGGACCCGCTACAGTTTGCCTACTAACCCAGCATTGGCGTGGAGGATGCCATCATCTACCTCCTCCACTCGGCGTTGCTGCACCTGGAGAATGCTGAGAGCACAGTGAGGATCACGTTCTTCGACTTCTCCAGTGCCTTCAACACCATCCAGCCAAATCTACTGGGGGACAAGTTGCGACATGCCGGAGTCGACCATCACCTCACATTCTGGATTACAGATTACCTCACAAACAGGCCACAGTATGTGAGGGTAAAGAACTGTGAGTCGGACAGGCTTCTCTGCAGCACCGGAGCACCGCAGGGGACAGTCCTGGCTCCATTCCTGTTCAGCCTCTACACCTCGGACGTTCTCTGACGACTATGCTATTGTCGGCCTCATTACAGAGGGAGACGATCAGGAGTACAGGGGACTGATAAAGGACTTTGTGGACTGGTGCCAGCAGAATCACCTCCAGATGAACACTGGGAAAACCAAGGAGCTGGTCGTGGATTTCTGCAGGAAACAATCCTCACCTGCACCGTTGAACATCCAGGGTTTGGACATTGAGAATGGTGACCTCCTACAAGTACCTGGGTGTTACTCTCAACAATGAACTGGACTGGACTACAAACACGGATGCCCTAATCAAAAAGGGACAGAGTCGCCTCTTCCTACTCAGGAAACTGAGGTCTTTTGGGGTTCAGGGCTCACTCCTAAAGACTTTCTATGACTATGTGGTGGCTTCAGCCATCCACTATGGAAATTTCTGCTGGTCAGGAAGCCTCACCACCCGGGACAGAAAAAGAATGGAATGCCTGGTCATGAAGGCCAGTTCAGTCCTGGGCTGCTCACTGGACTCTCTGGCGGAGGTGGGCAACGGACGGATGCTAGCTATGATGGACAGCCCCTCCCACCCCCTCCTGCCCACCCCGACAGCACAGGGTAGCTCCTTCAGCCAGAGACTATTACACCCGCGCTGCAAGAAGGAGAGGTACCGCCGATCGTTCCTAACGACTGCTGTCAGGCTTTGCAATTCTCAATAATCAGATGTGAAAAAAAGAAAAAAACTGAACACTTGCAAATATGGGTTGATGCAATACAGCTACATATGTCAGTATGCTTTCTTGATAATTGCACTACAGTTTTTTTTGGAAACGGTTTTGCACATTTACAGTTGACATTTTTATTTTGCTATGCTGAGAATATCTTGTTTCTATCCTTTGACCCCCACCCCACCCCATCCCCTTTCAAATGCTACTGTGGACTGCATATTTCCCCATTGTGGGACGAATAAAGGTTTTCTGATTCTGATTTAGCTAGCTGGCTCTCAAGCTAGCTATCTATCTAGCTGGCTCTCTCTCTATCTAGCTATCTCTCTATCTAGCTGGCTCTCTCACTTTCTCTCTATATAGCTAGCTAGCCAGCTATCTAGCTAGCTAGCCATCTATCTAGCTATTAATCTATAAATCTTAATCAGTTGGGATTTAAAATGTCTAAATGATGTGTGAATATGTAACAACAAGCTTCTTTTGCATAGACGTTTAAGTGCTGTAGCTTTTTTTTAACCTTTTCTGTTCTCCGTACTGACCTCTTGTGGACTAATATTTTTGCTTTCTGTCATCAGTTTATGAATCAGAATCATCTTTATTGCCAAGTATGTAGAACACACAAGGAATTTGTTTCCGGTCGACACATCAACATTTTAACCACTTTGCAATCACAAATTTGTTGACTAATTTTTCATTGGAAAGCATAAAAAAGCCTACTTACAGTGGCGCCTTCATTCTCCCCCTGTAACAACATCCATAGAAAAACATGGTCATGGCATGATACATCTCACTTGTTTACAGTGTCGAGTGCAACTCTAGTAACTTACAAAAGTATTTGCCTTTGCTCTCTTTTCACATTTTTATTTTACATTTTTTGCAGTTTCTGGGAATGTGAATCTGTCCAACGAAGACAAGTTGAAATAAACCAAGGAAAGTGGAACACAATTAAGAATCTGAATCATCTTTATTGCCAAGTATGTAGAACACACAAGGAATTTGTCTCCGCTAGAGCACGCTGCACTAGTATCATCAGAAGAAAAATGGAGGCACTATACAGTATTTGGGCTACTGTTGAGCAAGTTAATAGCTTGCGGGAAACTGTTTAAATATCTGCTGGATTTGGTGCGCATGGATCGGTAGCGCCTGCCTGCCTGCTGGGAGTAGCTTGAGAAGGTGGTGGGCAGGGTACTGAGGGTCCAGTAGGACTCAATTCCATTCAGTTTGATTCAGTGCGTACACATCTTCATCCATTCATGCATTTTCTGAACCCCTTCATCCACACTGGAGTCATCGGGGGTGTTGGAGCATATCTCAGCTGTCGTCAGGCACTAGTTGGGGGACACCCTGAACCGTGGGTTTTTCTCTGGGTCCTCCGGTTTCCTCCCATGTTCCAAAAACATGCATGGCAGGCTGATTGAACACTCCAAATTGTCCTTAGGTGTGAGTGTACACGTGAATGGTTATTTGTCTCTCTGCGATTGGCTGGCAAGCGGTTCAGGGTGTCCCCCGCCTCGTGCCTGAAGACAGCTGGGTAGGCTCCAGCAACCCCCGTCACCCTAATGAGGATTAAGCAGTCTGGAAAATGGATGCATGGTGATCTTCGACATTAAAGTTGTAAACGTTAGCAAAAATAGGAGGATGAGTCGAAGGGGAATAGTATTTCCATATTTCACAAGAACAAGGTCACGGTCCGTGCTATATTATTATTTTTTTTTTTTTTTGGGCCAAAGTGATATCTTCTATTTTCATATAAAATTTATTTTATTTCTGCATATAAGTGTATACTTTAAAACGTCATTCACAATATATTTTTTCCTTGCGTTGTGAGCTATCTAGCTGGCTATCTAGGTAGTGCTCTAGCTAGTTCTCTATCTAGCTATCTAGCTGGCAATTTAGCTAGCTAGCTATCTAACTGGCTTCCTAGCTAGCTAGCTATTTGCTATCTAACTAGCGAGCTAGCTATCTATTAGTTATCTATTAGCTAGCTAGCTAACTTTCTATCTGTTTGAGTTATTCCGGGTTGAGTGAAGGCTGGCGCGTGTGCCTGCCGCTGCTCAGCCACAGAAAAACTGCTCCTGTGACTGTAAAGTGACCATGAGAGTTTTGAAAGGTGCTTAGAAATGAAATGTATTACTGTATTATTATGATGATGATGAGGATTATTATTATTAGTAGTAGTATCTAGCTAGCTAGCTATTAGCTATATAGCGATCTAGCTAACAGATAGCTAGCTTTCTATCTATTTGAGTTATTTCCAGGTTGGGTGAACGTTGCCGCGTGTGGCTGCCGCTGGGTTATTATGGATCATCTCAAAATGGCCACTTTGAGATGAAAGTAGTGCTCCACAGTGCAATCCACAAAGTGACAAGCACACAAGCAAAATCAGGCGTGTGACGTGTCACACACAGCATGGAGCCTGATGTTAGTGGCGCTCTTTTGGTTGATGGCTGGGAGAGAGCTGCATCGCTCTTTCAGATCCACGTGCCGAGAACAGCGACTTGTCCTGTCCACTAGGAATGCTGTTAAAGACAAAACAAACAAAAAAATGGGATCATCACTGCCATTTGACTCTCATGGCTGCACAGCTCTGGGGCGATTGTGCTTTTTTTTTCACCCATCATGGGAAGCATTTTCACAGCCCCGCTTTGTTCAAGGACAACCGAGACAGTTTCCTAACTGACATCAGAAAAAAGGTTTGATAGCATCTAAAATACCCAAAACACGCTGGCTGATGCAAATGCAAATTCAAAACACCAATAAAAATGAGTTAAAGTGCCCCAAAACTACTTCAAAATGACCCCCGAGATGCCGAGTTTCAGAAGGTCCCACCCCCTTGTTTGTGACGTTACGCCGGGACATCTTGCCTTGCTCCAGAATCCAAACAATGGCTTCAGAGAGTTCAGATTCGGACAAGATGCTTTCTTCTTACTCATCCAGTTATGAATACGAAGAGGAAAGCATAAATGTTTGCAATCAATTCGAGCCATCAGCGTGTCCTCTCTGGATCTGGTCGGAGCATTCTGTATGCAGGCGATCTGATACCCTACCAGTACCTGTGACCAACACTGTTGAGTCCACTCAGTATTGATTTTCGAGTGTCTTCATCTAAGGCCAGATTGACTCAATTATATAATTCGCGTGAGAGATAATGAGTTAACCGATTGCCTGATAACGAGCTACTGAATGCTTAAGTCAAACATCTGACATGGCTGTTGGTCACAGGTACCTAGGATTCGGTCACTCTGACACCTTGTCGAAGCCGGTAGTTGGCTAAGCTGCCTGACTGTCACGCATTTGAGGTTCCTTCATTCCTTGTCCAATCGTACACAGTTACTTCATGGTGTGGGTCAGTTGATCACTGAAATACATAGTCGTATGTACATTGTCAAACCCTGACAGAACTGTGTAGAAGTACCTGGTTCAATTGAATAATGTTAACAGTAGCCCTCGATGGCTGCAAAGTCCTTTGAATGAGTCTTTACAATTCCTGTAGTTATAGCTGTTGCATCATTCTGGACAAATGTCCTAATTGGCTACACGGTCCTACTAGTCTGTCCATCAGGTATTGTCTCCATTCGTACGCTTAAATCCATACTAAGCTCATTAAACTGTGCTGAGTCCGGTATCATTGAGAATGTAGCCAACCTGGATCTCCGCATATATAGTACTAACCACTGTGTACTTCTGCGTTAGTCCATTTACTGCTAGACCTCTTTCTGAACCATATGTAGTGTCAACTTCATGTTCCTATGGCAACTGTCACATCGTCTTACATGACTCATTCTTTACGTTAGCGTTTGCTAATAGAAGAGTAATCCTGTTAGAACTTCAATGGTACATGTTATCGACTGTGCGCATTGACACTAAGACTTTTAATAGCTACCATGTTAGCTCTACAAGTAGTAGCCTCAAGCTGTTACGAGTGCTACAGTTATAGGAATAGCTCGAAGTTGTCATGCACTTCAAGCCTTGCTGACACTGGTCACATGAAGCTGATTCGGTATAGTGTAGCTGACTCATTAACCAAATGGTCTAAGTCCTAAGGCTTCCCTTATTAGTCACTTGAAGTCGTAACTAGTTAATCTTACCCATACTTCGTTGCGGAATGCTGTCAGTTAATTATCTGGTACTCTCGCTAAGCTCATTAGCCACTGTGACCGGTCTCAGAGCTCTTCTACCTAGAGTATTCAGATACAGCACTAATACGACTAATGACTCATGTACATCTGTCCAACTGTGTAACTGTGTTGATTAATACTGGATTCACTGCACGTATGGCTAAGTCATATCACTTAACTGGCTCTTTTGCCAATTGCACTGTCAATTTCCAGCTAATCTATGAAGCCATGTCTGAGCTTATACTGTGTGCAGAGCGTGTTGAACTTCATTTGACCTCACCGTACCTGAGCCTTCTCAATTATCTACCACGCTAGCACGAGTAACGCTGATTACGAGTCCGTGCTGGGAATTGCTCCACTGCATGTGTGGCTGTGTGTGCAGACTGCGAGATGTTCCAGCTCAGGTGACTGCTGAGAAGGTCTATTCATTCAAGGCGCTAAACGAGACCTTCTGCCTAGTGGCAAGCCAGTGCTGCGACCTCTGGGACGTCAGCTGCGTCTGGTTTAATGTCGGCACTGACATGATGCTGGCCTTAAGACTGTTAGTCTCTCATCCATGGCTGGGACACTCTGACATGAGTCGTACGGCAGCAGTCTAGGCATCGTCTGTGAGTCTCATTCAATCGTTGGCTTTTGTGTCTAAAGCTGTGCAGCTTCCTGGTGCAGCTCCGTGTCGCCAGCACTCTGATGTGCTGATTCATGAGACACTTCAGCTTACAACATCTCATTCTCCGTCATGGGAGCATCTACTGGTCGAGGCGGGCTTGCACATGTTGTCAGCCGTCAGGCATTCAATTCAACCTATGCACCGACACTTTTCGAGCATCATCGGCATCAGTTGGAGGTCCTGGCTATGTGCCGCACGGCGGGGGACATGCATTCACTGAATCGGTCGCTACACCTGACGTTAGCTTCCTGTCAACCATGTATTACTGTCATTAGCCTACATGCATGTTTATAGGCAGACAGGTCTAGCATCATTGTACAGTCAATGTGCGGACTAGGACCGGACATGATTGACCACCGCGACTTCTGCAGAAGCTCAAAGCTCATCCAGTAGATCATTCATTGCAACCTTTAATTCTGACAGTCCTGAATGCTCTGAATTGGAAGGTGCTCCAGGATACGTGCGATCCTTGTAAGGCTCGGCAGTTCGGACTGTTCACAAAGCTCCTGACCTGATGGCGACCAAGTGAATTTCAACCAGAGCTAGCTCCTTATGTAGCACACGTAACTTTTGGCACTGCATCTGTTCGATCAGACGTGTTAGTCTTACTTAGCATTCGTAAATTGAACTCACGATACAATCACATATCTCGATACTTCACGATCAGGTTCTGCATTCATAAGGTCACCTTTATAGTCCATTTCAGTAGTCTAGCAGACCAGTGCTGCCTTCCAAGTCTAGTGTCATGCGTGCATTTCATGCAGTTCAGCTCATCCGAAATGAGTTGGAATGTCATCTTCGCCTTAATGTAGTCAGCGTATTCACTTTAGCTCATCTTACGTTGAACAGTCAACTGCTCAGACACTTATGTCCGTCTGCTCCATCTTAGATGCTTCACGGATCTTCAATGTGACAGATGTGGATGAGCCTGATCTTCAGTATATAGTGTTGCACAGTTCGAACTCACAATCAAATTATATATTATCAGATTAAAGAACATTAGTGCTTCCTCCAATACTTCCGTCAATTACTAGCAACTAGAAAGTTCATTCCATGCTGCGAGTGCCTCATCTCGTCATCCAGATAGTCCTGCCAGGAGTACCTAGAATGTCAAGGTTAGCAATGGTCCATCATGATTTCAGCGACTTCGTACGACACCTGCTATCAGCAGTCTTCAGATCACAGAGCCAGCAAGAGCTTTGCTAGGCACCTTCAAGCACCTAACATACTAAGTTGGGTTAGCGAATTGGTTGATTCACCAGTCCGGAGCCTCACTGAAACTTGATGTGCTCTAGACGGTTCTGCCAGTCCAGGTATAACCTCCACTGCTCAGTCATATATCTTACTAATGATGATATTATATGCCAGCTTTCACCGTAGGAGCAACAGGCACGATGTAGCCGACAGGCCTCATGAACCTGAACTCAGATTGCTGCAATCGAGGTGAAGACTCAGGAGGCGTGTTGTTAGCAGCATGGGCATAACGTTCAGCGATGCATAGCCGAATGCTGCCACCGGGGCAAACTCTCGGAGGGAAGCCATCAGATGGGAGGATGTGCCCTCCAGACAATGCTAATTTCAGCATTGACAGTACTGTCAAGACTACGTATCATTGAAAGTGAATTCTGCAACTGGCCCACCAGCGATGCGGCATAACCGACTTGCAACAAGGGATAGCCAGCAAAAGATGCCAGATGTGCAACGCCGGAGTAGGCGGCAGTGAAAGGGCGACGGAGCTGAGTGGTCGTGGCATGTGTGATGCTATTACGATCCCTGCCCATGCAGAAGTAGGCATAACAGTAGCTGCCTGACTACGGCTGACATCGCGGGAGCTAGTACCGCGCACAGGAGAGCTGACGACTAAGAAACGAAAACCTCCATCCGGACTGGACACAAGCCGCAGCAAGGCAAGCTTCGCACACCGGACTTTCCAGTCCAACCAGGATCCCGGGCACAGTGCAGAAACTGCGGTCCTCCAGATGCGGAGAGCCGGACAAGACGCAGTGCAGGTGTGAACCAGGGATGCTACCTCGACCCTGCCATGTAGGCAAAGGAATCAGCTGCATCCCTCGACGGGAACAGGCCGTGAGCTACCAGCCATCAACAAGACCGCTGCGACCCAGGGAACGGCAAAACACATCCCGAACCTGAATCCCCCAAGTGCCGCGGAAGACTGCTCAGGTAGTGTCGAAGTCCACCCAGGACGTACGGCGTCCAAGTGGACACCAACCAGACAGCTGACAGTCGCGGAGAACGGGACACCTGCATCAGATGGTCCGAAACAGGGAAGTCCACCGCCCTGACTTTCATGCCACCCTGAGCACTATGCCTCCGTCCTGGCGGGATGAGTACTAAAAGACGCCCACCCCACCATGCGTGTGACCCGGGTAACTCCGCGAGCATCGCAAGCGCGAACCGGGCGTGGCACACAGACCCCGAGACTCCAGCGTCCTGGTGATCCACGACCACCGGACCATGGAATCCGCATCCAGAGCGAACGAACAGCCAGAGGTACAGCATCTGGACCACCTGCCCATGAGCCAAGGTGAGACATGGGCAGGACGGCCGGCTCGGGTGACCCCAACCGCATATGGAGCGCATATCCCGGCTTCACCTTGAGGACCATTCAGAGCAAATGACTGACAGCTAGGAGTCGGGACGCACAACCACTCCAGCGACAGTACTAGACCCCCACCTGCAGGGAAAACCCGGACCGAGAAGAGCTCGCAACGGTTCTCCCAAAGGTCAAGGAGTGGCAGACATTGGTCAGCGCGATCCACTAGTGGGCGCAACCCACAGACCCAACAAGCTTACCCCTGTCAGGACCCCGTATTCAGCAGTTGGACATAGTCACCCTCCAACAAAGATGCCGACGGTTAGATGATACTGAATGGAAGCCACCCCCTTGGATGGGCCTAGAACGGTCTCAGCAAAAGCTGACTCAACAGTACCACGGAGGTACACGTTGCATCCGGCCACCGATTACGAGGACGCCTAGAGAACAGAGGACCTCCAACGCCAATCCAGAGCCTGTGGAAACCTCATGGCTCGCGCTGCGCACAAGTCCACCACGAAGAATTCGGAGACCTGACATAGAGATGGACACCGTTAAGCTAGAAAGCTCAAAGCATGATCGAGCAACTGACTCGAGTGGGCTCCCAAAGCATGATGTACCACTCATGACGTTCTCATGTCTCAGGGGACCTGAGGCTGTCCTGCCAATCAGAGAGTTGCAGACGCTCGGATCCCACGCCTATAGAATGGCCGCTAGGTCGGAAAGAACGCTACACAGTAGGTTCAAGAGCAGATGGATCACTACCTCCAAGAAGGATGAAGGACTACAGTCCACCTGAGGCTCAGACCAAGACAGAGCATGGCTCTACAACCGCGGCATTCGAGACCGGGGACCCAGTCATCAACGTCCACGATGATGGCAGTCACCTGAATGGCAGTACCACGTTGTCTGCGATACTGGAAAGAGACGTGCGCAACGGGAGCAGTCCTATACGACGCCACCGAGCAGGCGAGTAGCGGTTCAGACCCGTACAGAATTGGCATAGCTCACAGCCTGAAGCACCCGAACGGAGGACAGGTCTCGCCATGACGAGAGACACTACCGGGCACAGAAGCCACGTGTGACCTACGCCAACGTCCGGCAAGGTCCGGCCGCAAGCGCTCCTTACGGACAGGAGGGTACGAAATTACTCATGGACCTGATACAGATCCTAATGATCCTATGACGTCCGTGCGGCAAGGCAGCATAGGCCGCATGGACAGAAGGAGAGCGAAAGGCCAGACCCGAAAGTGAAGCGACTAGCCACATGAGGCTCGAATGGCTAGGCTACAGCTCTTGATCATCCAAGGATGCTGGCAACCACGGTGTCAGCCAGACCCGCATAGGTCAAAGCATCGACCTCGCAGACTGGGTTACTGGCCGTAGGCACGACTACTCCGAGAGACGTCATGGAAGGAGTCGTCCACATCTCTGAGCCTAAGGAGGACTCCCTGCCCCAAATAGGGCATCAGCATCGATGAACTCAGGCCTATGGACGAGTCACACTGTCGTTCCAGCACATTGAGTTCCTAGACAGCCTGGCTCACTACACCGTCGCAAAGGGATTGCATGCCTGAGTAGCAGCCTACCGCACCGAAAAGGGATTGGCCATGCAGAGCGATACTCCGGGCTAAGTAGCACCGAAGTGGTTCTCGCAGAGCCTATGAGCTCAACTACCGGTTGCAGAGCCATCAAGCAACTGGCATATGGTTCGACTGTCACGGTACTTGGAGCTGCTAATCTGACGATTCTAGCTATAAGCCCCCTTGCGACGAAAACACCCCGTAGCGAAAGGTTGCCCAAGGCGAAGATCCCAGATCCATAGGACGAGTCATGTCCAGACCTGTGGCACGACTTCAGCAAGGATCATGGAACTTCAGCATGTCGAGGTCTGTCTCGGGAGGCGTGCACGATGACGTGACAAGAGAAGCATACCCATCCTGTACCTGCAAACTGTTGCCAGAGGAAATGGAACCAGGGAAAGGATGTGCCTGCTCACAGTGGAGGCAGCCTCTGGGCTGCTTCGCTCTCTCCTGGGTGATCAGGGTTGCTCGTGTGATCAGGGTGGTCCGGACGCAAGACGTACACCTGGAGAGAACCACTGATTAGCCGCAGGCCTGGAATCCCAGTGGTAAGGCAGAGCTTGCCAAGCATCCGGAGCTTCAGGCTCTTCCTGGACGCTTCACTGGCTCTACGGACTCGTGGTGTGGAGACAGTGGTTACGGGAAGTTATGTGCAGGGCTGAGCCAAATTGCTCCCCGAGCTGGCACTGGATGAAGTGCATAGGACCCACCTGAGGACCATGGGTTGACTGGCTCACATGCAGCTTGTCAAGCCGTGAGGCAGTTAAGAAAGCAACTGATTCAGTGCTGGGAGAAAAGTGATTGCTAGTGAGACTCATTGACAGTAGAGACTACGTGGAACTGGATTGAACCTACAACCTGGCTAGGCTATGCTGACCCGAGAAGAGGCTTAAGGCCTTGTAGTAGCTCAACAGGTAGATGACTGACTTGTCTTAGAACGTTAGTTTATGACTTATTGACATGGATTTATATCGAACGGACTATTGATTTACAGTATGTAGGACTATTAACTTATTGTGAAAACATCTCAAGACCTTGTAGTCCCTACAGTCTGTCTCCAAAATGAGTATAAACAACATTTGTTCCGTTCGAAGACCTTACATACGTTGGAGCGAGGAAGCTTAAGAGGATTAAGCCATTTTACCCCCAAAGTGCCCAGAGTGTACCTGTTGATGATGAGCAGGTGAGCCCCCTCTTTGGAGCATCTGGCGGAGGCGCCGGACCAGCTTAGGAAATGGTCGATGTTTCTTCCCAGCAAGTAGCAGCTTCCAGAAAATCCCAGCCATCCATCAGGGCAGATGGCTGAGACGGGATGTGATGAGTGCGCGTTTCTGGGTAAAGTGTGGATAAATTTGTGGTCGTTTGCATATGTACGGACGCTTGGAACAGCATGGCTGTGACCTCCAGTCCTTCTCGGACTGACTGTTGATTACCATCGTGCAGGAGCCCACTTTGCCCTTGCTGTTCGGAGAAAGGGGAAAGCGGCTTGGTCGTATTCGGCTAAGCAGGCATGAGGCAACAATGAGATCAGAATCAGAATCCAAATCAGAAAACTTTTATTCGTCCCACACTGGGGAAATTTGCAGTCCACAGCAGCAGCAATCGAAAGGGGGTGGGGTGGGGGGTGAAGGATAAGCGACCGGAATCATGAGATGGATCGATAGCCAACGTTCGTTTGGTGACTGTCTGGTCATTCCAGAGGTTCGTGAACCATAAAAAAAAGCTAAAAAGAGGTTTAAAAGGCTAAAAGAAGGTAAAAAACATTACGCGGGAAAGCAGCGGCAGCCAAAGCGCGGCAGCCAAAGCGCGCCAGCGTCCGCTCGTCCTGGAAGCATCCTCATCCTTCTCGACCTGACCTCAGCTTTTGACACCATTTCCCACCCTATCCTTCTCGACAGACTTTCCACCCTAGGCATCACCCACACCCCACTCCGCTGGTTTCATTCCTATCTCTCTGATCGCGCACAATTCATCCAAATCAACTCGTTCACCTCACGGTCCTCTCCGGTGTCCTCTGGTGTGCCTCAAGGGTCTGTCCTGGGGCCACTTCTCTTTATTATCTCCCTACTTCCTCTTGGCAATATTTTCCGTAAGTTTGGCATTCACTTTCACTGCTTCGCGGATGACACCCAACTCTACCTCTCCAGCAAACCCGACGCCTCTCTTCCACCTTCATCCCTCTCATGTTGCCTCTCAGAAATTAAATCCTGGCTTTCCCATAACTTTCTCAAGCTCAACAGTGAAAAAACTGAACTTCTTCTTGTCGGTACCAAATCCACCCTCCACAAAACTAACAGTTTCTCCCTCACCATTGACAGTTCTACCGTGTCGCCCTCCCCTCAGGTCAAGAGTCTGGGTGTCATCCTCGACAGCTCACTATCCTTTCACTCCCATATTAATAACATTACTCTGTCTGCTTATTTCCACCTCCGTAATATTAACCGTCTACACAATTTAAAACTGAGCGGCAGATTTGATGAAGCCACTCACAATTTGTGAACTTGTGCGCGATAAAATCAATGTATTTGGCGGGAAAATAATCTGGTGAAATGACGAGACAATGCATCCGTGTCAGCTCTCAGTCATATGGGAATCGATGACAAGGTTTCTTCGGCATTAACTGTGCTTCTTTGAAGATTGGGGTGAGCAGAGGACTACTCCCTAAAGCTAATCTGATGATTGTCCCTCTAAGGGGGGCAATCATCAGATTAGCTTCAGGGAGTAGTCCACTGCTCCCTGCACCTTGGAGCACGGACCTATCAGAGCAGAGGTCTGGCACCGCCAATTGTACATTAGGGATATATATATATATATATATATATATATATATATATATATATATATATATATATATAAGGTGATGCACTCTCCCCACTGCTGTTCTGCATAGGACTGAACCCCCTCAGCCAGATAATCGCCAAGACAGGCTATGGATACCGCCTCAGAAATGGAGCTACGATCAGTCACCTCCTCGACATGGATGACATAAAGCTGTATGCTAAGAGCGAAAGGGACATAGACTCCCTGATCCACACAACCAGGATCTACAGCAGTGATATCGGAATGTCATTCGGGCTGGAGAAATGCAGTCGGATGGTGACTAAGAGGGGCAAGGTAGTCCACACTGAAGGGGCCTCACTCCCTGAAGGAACGATAGCAGACATTGAAAACAGCTACAAGTACCTCGGTATACCACAGGCCAATGGCAACCTCGAACTAGCAACAAGGAAAGCGGCTACGACCAAATACCCCCAGCGGGTGAGGCAAGTCCTCAGAAGCCAGCTCAATGACAAGAACAAGACCCAGGCAATAAACAGCTATGCCCTGCCAGTGATCAGATACCCTGCAGGAATAATAAGGTGGCCAAAGGAAGAGATTCAGATCACGGATGTTAAGACCCGAAAACTCCTCACCATGCACGGAGGGTTTCATCCCAAGTCCAGCACCCTGAGACTGTACACAAGCCGTAAGGAAGGCGGCCGGGGACTAGTGAGTGTGAGAGCCACTGTCCAGGATGAAACATCCAAGCTCCATGAATACATCAAAGAGAAGGCTCCAACGGATGATGTACTCAGAGAATGTCTCAGACAATGGGGAAGAGAGGATGAGGTGCTGGAAGAGGGACAATCATGGGAGGAAAAGCCCCTACACGGGATGTACCACCGAACCATAGCAGAAGTGGCTGATCTCAAGAAGTCCTATCAGTGGCTAGAGAGGGCTGGCCTAAAGGACAGCACAGAGGCACTCATCCTGGCTGCCCAAGAGCAGGCCCTGAACACCAGAGCCATAGAGGCAGGGATGTACCACACCAGACAAGACCCAGGGTGTAGGTTGTGCAAAGAGGCACCTGAGACAATGCAACACATAACTGCAGGGTGTAAGATGCTGGCAGGGAAAGCCTACATGGAGCGCCATAACCAGGTGGCTGGCATAATCTACCAAAACAATTGTGCGGAGTATGGACTGGAAACCCCAAGGTCAAAATGGGAAACACCTCCCAAGATAGTAGAGAATGACCGAGCAAAGATCCTGTGGGACTTCCAGATACAGACTGACAAGATGGTAATGGCCAACCAACCAGATATCATGCTCATAGATAAAGGGCAAAGGAAAGCCGTTGTCGTGGATGTAGCGGTCCCGAGTAATGGAAACATCAGAAAGAAGGAACATGAGAAAATGGAGAAATACCAAGGGCTCAGAGAGGAGCTGGAGAGAGCCTGGAAGGTAAAGGTGGCAGTCGTGCCTGTGGTGGTGTTGCGCTCTCCACTATAGTAAGGGAGATACGATGTTGTGGGATCCAGAAAAAAAACCACAAGACAAGCAGTGCGATACGTCTTGACTCAACAGTGGTTTACTTCGTATGCCCAGATGTAATGCAAACGTATGCGCACAACAATTTCCTGTCCAACGATCTAAATCGGTCCGACACGAAACACTAACCGAAGCAGGCGTTCCATGTTTAAATAAACATTTTCGATATACAGTAAAGTCTCGTTATATCGATATCGGTTATATCGATAGTACCGCTTATTACGATACTATTTCTATGAACGCAAGGAGAAAATTACATGCGCGCAGGGTCGGATATATCGATAATCCCGGTTATATCGATATTTTTTCGGACTCCCGAGAATATCGATATAACGAGACTTTACTGTATATCATTTGTAAACCAATAGAACTACGCGAATGTAACCAAAATATGAAATTAGATCATTTACAACCTGTCACATACTCCCCCTCAAAATAGATGTTGTCCCCAACATATGTACTCGTAAATACATAAATGCGCTGGACGACGTGCCCAAAACAATGACGCACGGTATTATGAACTGCATCCAAATATGAACTATAATAATGAACATTTTACAGACTGGAATTTTTTTCATACATTCTGTTTACATTATAACAATCAACAGTTCACAGACTGGAACTCTTTTCATACGTTCAGTTTTACTTATACACATCAGGGCTCATTTCTGTAGTACTCCGTGGCATAATAGGGGTGTGCGCCATACATCCAAGGCATTGTCTGTTCACCATAACATGGTACTGTCCCTACATTGTAACAAGATGGCGAACAAAGGCTATCATACGTGAATACCTTGGGTCTCCGGTGTTCTCGTCGTGGCCGTTGATTTCCCCCAATATCAGGATTACTGGGGGGTGGCTGGGGAAAAGGGGGACACACCGTCACAGGTGGATCATTTTCCGGACCAATGTTGCCCTCCTGAGGTTGGTCAACTTCCGCAGCTCCCGGCTCTGTCCCCGGCAGTTAATTTAAGTTGATTGTCATCATGGTGGGTTGTCTCCACAAAGCTCACGTCCCGCGGTTCTGGTGAGTCTGGTCGAGTGCTCTGGCGATGCAACACTGGATAATACTAATCCTCCTCATCTTCCTCTTCTGGATCCATCTCTGGCATCTTGTTCGGTCGTCGCCGACTTTTTCTTGGACTGGGGCTGTAGTGAAGTCTCTAATGGCAAATGATCACATGGCAGCATGAGATTTCGGTGGAGTATCCTAGATCTGCCCTAGCCCCTCTCAGGTTTCAGCTCATAAACTGGAATGTCTTTGCTGACTTGACGAACCACTGTCTGAACAACATCCTCCCAGTGGTTTCTCAGTTTGCCTGAACCTCCGCGTGGGGTTAAGTTTCGAACTAGAACACGATCACCGGGCAACAGGGTAGAATACTTTAGTTTACTGTCATATAGTCTCTTACTCCTGGCAGCAGCTTTGTTGTTATTTTCTTGCGTGATCACATACGCTTCCTCCATACCCTGTTTCCACTTCTTCACATAGTCCTTCTGGTTGGTGTCACCCTGGTTAGAGTCTGGATTCAAACTAAACAACATATCAACTGGTAAACGTGGTGAACGTCCATAAAGTAAGTAAAAAGGTGAAAACCCTGTCACCTCACTTTTGGTACAGTTGTAAGCATAAACTAGTTCGTTTAGTGAGTCTTTCCAGTTACTCTTTTGTTTCTCTGTCAGCGTCTTTAATATCTGGATCAGTGTTCGATTGAATCGTTCAACCTGTCCATTTCCCTGTGGGAGGTAGGGGGTTGTCTTTGAACCCGCAACCCCACAATATTCCTTCAGTTGAGCAAAAAGTTGATTTTCAAATTCACCACCCTGATCATGGTGAATCCGAAGGGAGAACCCAAACTTTAAAGCATAGTCATTAAAGATTTTGTTTGCCGCTGTTTTGCCAGATTTGGACGTTGTAGCATAAACTTGAGCAAAACGTGTAAAATGGTCTACGAGCACAAGCACGTATTCATAACCACCCTTACATTTGTCAAGATGCAAAAAGTCAACAGAGACAAGTTCAAAAGGCTGAGTAGTCACAATATTAGTGAGAGGGGCTCTGGTCTCACGGTTGGGCTTTTTGTGTTTTAGGCACACACACACTCTCAGCACATAGTCCTCTATTTCTTTTTGCATAAAGGGCCAGTAAAAACGATCCCTGACAAGGGAAAGAGTCCTTTCTACACCATGGTGGCCCATTTCATCATGCAGCTCTTTTAACACTGTCACCTTGTGTTTTTCAGGAAGCAGTAGTTGGGTTCTGTTTGCCGTTTTTCTGTACAAAACACCTCTGTCATTAAAGTGTAGCGTGTCCCATTTCCCCACAAGAAAAACAACTTGAGGACAATGCTTTCTTAGTTCAGTACCTAGCGGTTTCGTCTCTGCCAGTTTGTATCTAATAATATGTCCTATAATGGCGTCAGTCTCTTGATCTAGCTTGATCTGTCCAACAGTCAATGGGGCTATCGGTGTGTTTAGTGAAACTGTCTGCATCAACATTTTCCTTACCAGGACGATATTTAACAGTAAAATTAAAATCATAAAGTTCTGCGACCCACCTGCACCCAGTTGCATTTAACTTAGCAGTCAACAGTACATAAGTGAGTGGATTATTGTCACTAAACACAGTGAAGAATGGTGCATAGTACAAATAATCACGAAACTTGTCTGTGATCGCCCACTTAAGCGCCAAAAATTCCAACTTGCCCGAGTGTAAGTTATAATTCTTCTCAGCTGCAGTTAAAGTCCGAGAGCCATAGGCTATCACGCGAAGTTTGCCATTTTGTCTTTGGTACAACACAGCACCTAAACCCCGGTTCGAGGCAGTTGTATGCAAAATGAAAGGATGCGCGAAGTCAGGAAAACCTAAAACTGGTGGTTGAACTAAACAGTCTATTAGCTGCTCTAACACTGACTGATGCTCATCACTCCACTCAATACGTGTGTTGGAAGACACACTGTTATGTCTCACTTTCCATTTTTTTCTTTGGTGCTGCTGAGTCTCAACATTCAGAGGGGGTTTAAGCAAATCATACAAGGGACTAGCAATACAAGAGAAATCTTTGATGTATTGCCTATAATAGCTTAATAGTCCCAAAATGGCTCAAAGCTCACCAACAGTGCCTGGCTGCTTGTTTTTCAGGGCACGCACTGCTTCTGTATCTGCCGGGTCTATTCTGCTCCCCTCAGCAGAGAATCCTGCCGTGGTACCTCACTTCCGGCTTGAAGAGGTCACACTTTCGGGATTTGAGTTTTATTCCATTTTCCCTGAGACGTCGCAACACTCGTCTGACGTCCTCAACGTGATTGTCAAATGTCCCACTGAAAACAAGAATGTCATCAAGTTAGGGGACACATATTTCGTCCCGTAACCCCTCTAGATATTGTTCCATACACCGCTGGAACGCTGCTGGTGCATTCATGAGTCCAAAAGGGATTCGAATCCATTCATAAAGGCCTCAAGGGGTCACGAAGGCGGTCAGGTGTCGGCTCCCTTTGGACATGAACCCCTGGTGGTATGCTTTGCCTTGGTCCAGCAGCGAGAAGATGGTGTTACCCCCCAAGGCTATCCACCACGTCCTGTACCTGTCGGATGGGGTGCCGGTCAGGGTTTGTTTTCCGATTCAGCTCTCTGTAATCAATACATAAGCGCAGTGTACCATCTTTTTTCCTGACACAGATGACAGGGAATGAGTAGGAGAAAGTGGACTTTTCCACCCACCCCTGCGCTATCAAGTCCTGTAAATAGTCTTTCACCTCTCTGTACATTGGCTTTGGGACAGATATATGTCTTTGAAATGGGCTCAGTGTCTTTCAACAAAATGTCCATTTGTAGGTTTTCCACACACCCTATGTCGTCGTCCGATTTTGAAAATGATGCCGATTCCTCTCTCAACATCTGCTGAATGGTCTTTCTTTTATCTTCGTCCAAATGAGAAAGGTCAATTGGGGGGTCCCACTGCTCACTGAGAGCGATGGTGGTATTCTGGACAAGGACCTCATTGACAACCGCTGAAGGAAGGTCCCTTTTAAATATGTTAGCTGGGTAGACAGACCCTACTGACTGCACTGTACCAATAATAGTCTTTACTGGAAACCCAATATCATGGTTAGTAGGGTTCTGGACACTAACAACTATCCTAGGGATAGAACCTGCCTTTACTGAGACCAACGAGTCACAAAGCTCGAGGCCATCTGGCCACTGTGGGTTTTCACTTGGCTCAAAAACCAATGTAACATCTTCCTTAAAGGGCTTAGCCTGTACTTTGCATGGAATAAGAAGTGAGCTATGCCTAGCTATAGTGAATCTCTCATTTGTTGTTTTTACACGGTACTCATGCGCTTGTCCCACACTAACTGCTTTTATGAAAGTGGCAGCTTTATTGCGCTTAAGGTGGGGAAAAGCTAGTCTAACCGATTTCAAGAGCTTTTCTTTCTCCCCTGTTTGTGTCTCATTAGAGAGGATATCTAACACAAGACGCTCAATGACATTAAACCCTATGATAGGACACTGTTGCTGGTCACCTTTTAGTAATAAAACGGGTACAAGTAGCCCTGGATCATTAGCACCAAGTTTAAATGGTATCTCAAGCCATCCTACATAAGGCATATCCGTTCCATTAGCTGCCACAATATTGAGAGTGTTATCAGGGTCAATAAGCTCATTCACATTTTTCAATGACATGTCAGGTAAGTTTGTTTGTTTCCATAACTCATCTACACACACACCTGGGACCCCGAGTCCCAGAGTGCTTCAACCCTTTTGTTACCCAAAAAGCACCGAATAAGATTTCTTTCCCACTAACTCCGTGACCGAAGGTAATTTGCCACACTGTTTCTTATCTGTACGCTCGGCAAATGACTGCTTATGTCTCTTCTGAACGGGGCCACATGTGTAGGGCTTACTTTCAATTTTCATAGCACCACTGTAACACTGGGACCTATCTGTCTCTGTGGTCACACCATGTCCCACTGGGGTAACGCTTTCTAGTTTAAAGCATGGTTCCTGGCTGAGTTCTGTGTTTTGCAGCCTGCTCTGAAATGTTCACTACTTCCACATTTAAAACAGTGCTGACAATATTCTTCACCTGTCTGAATACAAGAATAACACCTGGGCTGAGGGCGACGGGGCATGTAGTACTGCTGAGGGGCGAACCGCTGCTGGAACTGTGCTGCCCCCCTCATCGGCCTGGGACCTGGTGCTGGGTGGTACTGCTGAAGAGCTGATGGGGAGTGCTGGGTGTAGTAGTGCCTGGCTGGTGAGTCTACCTGATATGGTGAAGGTGGAGTGAAGACGACCTGTTCAGGGTAGTGGTCAGGCAGGCGTTCAGGTCCTCCGCTGGTGGGCTGAGAAGTGGCTGTTGGTCTCTTAATAGTGTCTTTGATCAGGGACACTTCTGCCCGCAGCTCCTTTAAAAGCCTCATCTCTGACCTCATCTCTTTGATCTCTGAAAGGAGTTCATTCGGCACAGTAACCGTATTCTGCTTTAAGACTGTCTTCTTCCCAATCGGGGCTGGTGTGTCATCTAACTGGACAGTGTTCACCGTTGTCACCCGTGCAGCAGCATTTTTCTTTTTTTCCTGTTGCTCCTTTTCATTTGCACATCTCATTTTCCGTACCGCTTATTCCTCATTAGGGTCGCAGGGGTTGCTGGAGCCTATCTCAGCTGTCGTCGGGCACGAGGCGGGGGACACCCTGAATTGGTTGCCAGCCAATCGCAGGGCACACAAAGACATACAACAGTTACTCTCACACTCACACCTAGGGACAATTTGGAGTGGTCAATCTGCCTGCCATGCATGTTTTTGGAGTGTGGGAGGAAACCGGAGGACCCGGAGAAAACCCACGCAGGTCCGGGGAGAACATGCAAACTCCACACAGGGAGGCCGGACCGGGACGCGAACCGGCGACCTCTGCACTGTGAAGCCGGTGTGCTAACCACTCGACTACCGGGCCGCCTTCATTTGCACATGCCATGTTTAATTTTTCTAACAGTACTTCATCTGATGTGGTGGTTATCAGGAGGAAAGGTTGCATGTCAGTCTTTACATTGTCACTCTGTAACCCCGTCAGAACTGTGTGCAGGAATAAACTCTGGACCAATGTGGGATCATACTTCAAACCTGATTCGGCCTCTTGAGATGCAAAAAGAATCCTTTGATGAAGGTCCATTGCTCTCAGTAGAAAATTCTGTGGCGACTCTTTATTGGTCTGCACTTCCGATGAGAGCTGCGTGTACAATTCAGTAGCTCCTCTCTCCTGATAGTGAGAACGAAGAATCCTTCGTAAAGAAGGTAGGGTGAGGTTCCCTTTCCCTTCAAGGTAGCTTCTCAACTGCAGACCCGGTATTATGGCACGAACCACTGTGTCGATCTCGTCCCCGTTGTAGCCTTTATTGAGCCCACTTTCTATGTGTCTCACCATGTGTCTGGGGGCAATATGCTTCTCTTTCGCACTGCATCTTCATCTTTTTCACTTGGTTTGGCTATTCCTAGTTCAAAATCTTTTATACTTTCAATCAAGTCCTTTACACATAGCAAATCAGACATTCCTCCATCTTCTAGCTCTAATTCAGCTCTTTCAATGTAGTTTGACACAATGTTAATTAGTTGGCCTCGAGTCTTGCCTGTAAGTTGCTCAAGTTTCAGTCCAGATATTCGGATTTCAGCACATAACTGTGACAACTGTTGAAAATTCAGTCCAAATAACTTGCCTTTGATGTCCAACTGTAATTCCTCTAACTCCATTTTCTAGAGGGTAGACGCAGTTCAACTGGCCGGATTCACTTCACAGTCTTCGAGTGGTGGATGTACGCACAGAGATGCAACCAGAGCACATGTAGAAACAAACCAGTAGACAACACTCGAACGCAAATAAATATATATATATATATAAGGGTTTCAGGGGGAATTCACAAGCAACAATGGTTTGAATAGTGTCTCTTCCAATACTTCCAATCAAGATAAAGTCCCTTCTGAGGTGAAACTGGAGACAGAGTTCTTTTCCATGTGGTTCGAGGCCTCACCCCTCTTGATGTCCTTCTCAGGTAGTCTAGCCACCTTTAGCAAGAGTCCAAATCCAGTGTCTGTCGTATGGTCGCAACTGGCGATGAGTTTCATGCAGCAATCAGCTTCTCCACAGAGCACAGCAATCGAGCTTGTCTTCCCCGGCCTCCACACTCAGAGGCTCTCTGCCTTAAGAGCCTTGCTTGCCAATCAAGCCGTGATCAGCCGCAGGTGTGTGGTTTGAATTGCTGCCTTCCACCAGATGGGGCCAAGACTCTCTCTGGGTGGAGCCATCTTAGAGGGATGTATTTGCCCTCCAGGACCCAGCCTCTCGTGACATCACAATATATATATATATATATATATATATATATATATATATATTGTGATGCTGCCTTCCACCTGGTGGAAGGCAGCAATTAAACCCACACACCTGCAATGAACTGAAGGCAGAGGAATTGCTCTTGCAAAAACAAATGGCCGCCAAGAACATCCCCCGGGTGAAGGCGGGGGATTTTTTAGCCAAGATGGGGGCGACGGATGATGTTGAGGCGTATTTGCATACATTTGAAGCAACCGCCACTCGAGAAAAGTGGCCCAAGCAGCAGTGGGTGGGATTGCTTGCACCCTTCCTGACAGGGGAATCGCTGAATGCTGTCCTGGACTTGACCGCAGACAGAGCAGAAGACTACGACTATTTAAAAGCTGAAATTCTCAGCAGACATGGGCTCACCAAGTTCGGGATGGCACAGCGCTTCCACACCTGGACTTTCCAGCCAGACCAACCTCCACGGGCACAGATGCACAAATTGGCCCGCATCGCCCGGAAGTGGCTGGAACCGGAAAGGAGCACGGCAGCTGAGGTGGTCGAGGCCATTGTCGTGGATCGCTACTTACGATCCCTGCCCTATGAGGTAAAAAGGATAATCAGTCAGCAGTCGCTGACTACTGCGGGTCAAACAGTGGCAGCGGTGGAGCAGTACCAGGCCACAGCGGAGATGCTGCGAACGACCAAGAGGGAAACCGGCAAAACACCCCCATCCCGGACTGAAATAGCCCGCCCAAAGTTGCCCAAAGCCGGCAAGATTGCTCCAGGTAGTGTCAGAAGTCCACCCAGGCAGTGGCGGGCGCCCAGTGGCACCGAAACCAGACGATGCTACAGATGCGGAGAGACGGGACACATCTCATGGCAGTGTGGAAAACCAGCGGAAGAGTCCATGCCGACCGCTGACTCTTCTAGTGCCCACCCTGCTCACTATGCCTCCCTCCTGGCGGGTAGTGAAAGCTATCTAACAAGACCCCCCACCTGCCCAGTGACGGTGAATCAACAGGATGTTGAAGCCCTGCTGGACTCCGGAAGCCTGGTCACTTTGGTGCGCCCAACGCTGGTCAATCCAACCAGGTTATCTCCGGAAAAAAACCCTTCCAGTCTCCTGCGTCCACGGAGACACCAGAGAGTACCACACTACGGAACTCACCATGACCACAACCAAGGGAATCATCCGCACGGTAGCTGGTGTGGTTGACTCTCTCCCTGTCCCCCTCCTGATTGGACGCGACTGCCCGGCCTTTCACCCCCTGTGGAGAGAAACACAGGAAAGACTGGCCCGACTACCTCGGAAGGGGAGAGGTAACACGCGTACAGTGAATACTCAAGCCTACCCCTCTAATTCACCCTCCCCAGCCTGTGCCCTCCCAGGGACAGCAAATACACCACCGGAGACGGAGTCTGGCCCAGAGACCGCCGAGGAAACTCCAGCGCCAGAAAACCTCCCGGCTTCCAGTGGTGATGAGAACCCAGGGACCCAGAAGCTGCTTCCTCTAACAGGCCAGTATGGTACAGCCCAATTACAGGATCCTACCCTTGCCAACGCCATGAAGAATGTGCAGGTTTTAGAGGGTGTAGTACTGGGGGAAAGGACAAGCCCCACATACCCCCATTTTGCGGTTGATCGGGGGCTATTATACCAGGTTACGAAGCAAAATGATGAAGTACGTGAGCTACTTCTTGTACCACAACCACACCGAGCTACAGTACTGGACTTGGCACACACCCACCTGCTAGGGGGACAGCTAGAGGTGGAAAAGAAAAAAGAGAGAATCTTGCAACGGTTCTTCTGGCCAGGGGTGCACAAGGATGTGGAGAACTATTGTCGTTCTTGCCCCGAGTGCCAACAGGTGGCGCCCAAGCCCACATACATAAACCCGCTAATTCCCTTACCCATCATTGAGACCCCGTTTCAGAGGCTTGGGCTGGACATAGTCGGACCCCTACCAAAAAGTGCTCGGGGACACCAGTGTATTTTAGTAATGATGGATTATGCCACCCGGTTCCCAGAAGCGGTCCCCCTCAGAAAGGCTACCACAAAGCAGATCGCAAAGGAACTGTTTGCTCTCGCCAGCCGGGTAGGGATCCCAAAGGAGATACTGACCGACCAGGGAACCCCCTTTATGTCCAAGGTCATGAAAGACCTGTGTGCCCTGCTCAAGGTCAAGCAGCTGAGAACCTCCATCTACCACCCACAGACAGATGGATTGGTAGAGCGATTCAACAAAACACTCAAGGCCATGATGAGGAAAGTTATCAAAGAAGATGGCCGAAACTGGGATCAACTGCTCCCATACTTGCCGTGAGGGAGGTACCACAGTCTTCTACCGGTTTCTCACCATTTGAGTTGTACTCTTACAGACCCCGGGGACTGCTGGATATCGCCAAAGAGGCTTGGGAAGAGCAGCCGTGCCGACAACGTACCCTCATCGAGCATGTGGGGGACATGCGGGAAAGGATGAAGGCCATTTATCCCATAGTGCGAGAACACATGGAAGCGGCCCAACGACAGCAGCAAGCCTCCTACAATAGACCTGCCCAGCCTCGAGAGTTCAAGCCAGGGGACCGAGTGCTGGTCTTGGTACCAACCGTGGAGTGCAAGTTCCTGGCATCCTGGCAGGGGCCCTTTGAGGTCATCGAACGCGTGGGGGAGGTAAACTACAAGGTGAGGCAACCTGGTAAGAGGAAACCTGAGCAGATTTATCACGTTAACCTCCTAAAGAAATGGCATGCCAGAGAGGCGCTGTTTAGTTGCCTAACCCCCAGCGAGGCGAAGGAACCGGCCAGAGAAGACGTTCAGACGGGTCCAAATTTGTCCCCACACCAACGCCAAATGACCCTCGAATTGGTTGAGCGTAACCAAGACGTCTTCTCCTCCATACCTGGACACACGGACGTGGTGCAACACGAGATACGCACCACACCTGGAAAAACAGTCCACCAACGTCCATACCGGGTGCCGGAGGCCCGTAAGGCAGCTATTCAGAAGGAGATACGGAAGATGCTGGAACTTGGAGTGATTGAGGAGTCCCAAAGTGCCTGGGCAAGTCCGATCGTGTTGGTTCCCAAGCCAGACGGGTCAATACGGTTCTGCAATGACTATCGGAAGTTGAATGAGGTGTCTGAATTTGATGCGTACCCGATACCTCGTGTTGATGACCTTATTGACTCCCTGGGACAGGCACGCTTCATCACCACTCTCGACCTCACAAAGGGTTATTGGCAGGTGCCCCTGACCCCGGCATCAAAGGAGCTCTACCAATACACCAGGCTCCCGTTTGGTCTCCATGGAGCATCCGCCACGTATCAGAGCCTAATGGACCGGATTCTCACCCCCCACAATAGGTACGCAGCAGCATACTTAGATGATGTCGTCAGACAGAGTCCCGACTGGGAGAGTCACTTACCCCGAGTGCAAGCTGTGATTGACTCCCTCAGAAAAGCAGGTCTCACAGCGAACCCGAAAAAGTGCGGGTTGGCATTTGGCGAGAGCAACTACCTGGGCTACACTATAAGACGGGGGTTGGTGAAGCCTCAAGAAGCAAAACTACGGGCTATACAAGATTGGCCCCAACCTCTTACCAAGAAGCAGGTGAGGTCGTTCTTAGGCATGGCTGGCTACTATAGATGCTTTATCGCTGACTTTGCTACTATAGCAGCCCCCATGACAGAATTGACGACGAAAAAACACTCCCGATTAGTGAAATGGAGCCCAGAGGCCGAAATGGCATTCGCCAATCTAAAACAGGCGCTATGTTCCAGTCCGATCCTGGTGGCACCAGACTTCAGCAAGGACTTCATGGTGCAAGCGGATGCATCGGAAGTTGGTCTGGGGGCTGTACTCTCGCAAGTACGTACATGGAGGAGAGGAACATCCCATCCTGTACCTTAGCAGGAAGCTGTTGCCCAGGGAAAAGAATTATTCCACCGTGGAGAAGGAGTGCCTTGCCATCACATGGGCGCTGGAGTCATTGCGCTTCTATCTCCTGGGAAGACGCTTCACGGTGGTCTTTGATCATGCTCCTCTCCAGTGGATGGCCAGGAACAAGGAGACCGACAGCAGAGTAACCAGGTGGTTCTTGAGCCTGCAGGCCTTTAACTTCTCTGTTGTCCACAGGGCTGGCAAGCGCCAAGGCAATGCGGATGCCCTCTCCCGAAGGGAGGCCTTCCTGGCCTGCTTCGCATCCTTCACCCCGCCGAGGACGTCGGTCTCAAGGGGGGGGGGATGTGTGATGTCACGAGAGGCTGTGTCCTGGAGGGCAAATACATCCCCCTAAGATGGCTCCACCCAGAGAGAGTCTTGGCCCCACCTGGTGGAAGGCAGCAATTAAACCCACACACCTGCAGCTGATCAGGGCTTGATTGGAAAGCAGGGCTCTTAAGGCTCTGAGTGTGCAGCTTGGGGAAAGACAAGCTCGATTGCTGTGCTCTGTGGAGAAGTTGATTGCTGCGTGGAACTCATTGCCAGTTGGGACCACACGACTGGACACTGGATTTGAACCTAGCTAAGGTGGCTAGGCTACATGACGAGGACGCCAAGAGGGGTGAGGCCTAGAGACTCTTGTAAAGAACTCCGTCTTCAGTTTTACCTCAAAAGAGACTTTATTTGGATTTAAGTAGCAGAAGAGACTTTATTTGGATTTAAGTATCAGAAGAGACTTTATTTTGACAAGTATTGGAAGAGACACTATTCGAACCTTTGTTGCTTGTGAATTCCCACTCAAACCCTTGATTAAAACCTTTTGTTTGTATCCAAACCTGTCGTCCATTGCACTTCTTGTCCCGTCCCGCTGAGAGCTAGCCTCTCATGATATCACAATATATATATATATATATATATATATATATATATATATATATATATATATATATATATATATATATATATATATATATATATATATATATATATATATATATATATAAAATCCGCGTCTCACCCACCATGGGTGGTGTCTGTCCCCCATTTCAGCTTGGGTCCTCTACCAGAGGCCAGCAAGCTTGAGGGTTCTGCGTAGTATCCGTGCTGTTCCCAGCACGGCGCTTTTCTGGACCGAGATATTCGATGTTGTTCCCGGGATCTGTTGAAACCACTCGTCGAGTTTGGGGGTCACTGCCCACGAGTGCTCCGACCACCACAGGCACGACTGTCACCTTTACCTTCCAGCTCTCTCCAGCTCCTCTCTGAGCCCTTGGTATTTCTCGATTTTCTCATGTTCCTTCTTTCTGATGTTTCCATCACTCGGGACCGCTACATCCGCGACAACGGCTTTCTTTTCCCCTTTATCTATGACCACGATATCTGGTTGGTTGGCCATTACCATCTTGTCGGTCAGTATCTGGAAGTCCCACAGGATCTTTGCTCGGTAATTCTCCACCACCTTGGGAGGTGCTTCCCATTTTGACCTTGGGGTTTCCAGTCCATACTCCGCACAGATGTTTCGGTAGACTATGCCAGCTACCTGGTTATGGCGCTCCATGTAGGCTTTCCCTGCCATCATCTTACACCCTGCAGTTATGTGTTGGATTGTCTCAGGTGCCTCTTTGCACAACCTACACCTTGGGTCTTGTCTGGTGTGGTATATCCCTGCCTCTATGGCTCTGGTGTTCAGGGCCTGCTCTTGGGCAGCCAGGATGAGTGCCTCTGTGCTGTCCTTTAGGCCATCCCTCTCTAGCCACTGATATGACTTATTGAGATCAGCCACTTCTGCTATGGTTCGGTGGTACATCCCGTGTAGGGGCTTTTCCTCCCATGATTGTCCCTCTTCCATCACATCATCCTCTGTTCCCCATTGTCTGAGACATTCTCTGAGTACATCATCCGTTGGAGCCTTCTCTTTGATGTATTCATGGAGCTTGGATGTTTCATCCTGGACAGTGGCTCTCACACTCACTAGTCCCCGGCCTCCTTCCTTACGGCTTGTGTACAGTCGCAGGGTGCTGGACTTGGGATGGAACCCTCTATGCATGGTGAGGAGTTTTCGGGTCTTAACATCCATGGTCTGAATCTCTTCCTTTGGCCACCTTATTATTCCTGCAGGGTATCTGATCACTGGCAGGGCATAGCTGTTTATTGCCCGGGTCTTGTTCTTGCCATTGAGCTGGCTTCTGAGGACTTGCCTCACTCGCTGGAGGTATTTGGTCGTCGCCGCTTTCCTTGTTGCGAGTTCGAGGTTGCCATTGGCCTGTGGTATACCGGTATACTTGTAGCTGTTTTCAATGTCTGCTATTGTTCCTTCAGGGAGTGAGACCCCTTCAGTGTGGACTACCTTGCCCCTCTTAGTCACCATCCGACTACATTTCTCCAGCCCGAATGACATTCCGATGTCACTGCTGTAGATTCTGGTTGTGTGTATCAGGGAGTCTATGTCCCTTTCGCTCTTAGCATACAGCTTTATGTCATCCATGTAGAGGAGGTGACTGATCGTAGCTCCATTTCTGAGGCGGTATCCATAGCCTGTCTTGGCGATTATCTGGCTGAGGGGGTTCAGTCCTATGCAGAACAGCAGTGGGGAGAGTGCATCACCTTGATATATGCCACATTTGATGGACACTTGCGTTAGTGGCTTGCCATTGGCTTCAAGTGTGGTTTTCAACATCCTCATCGAGTTTGCAACGAAGGCTCTCAGGGTCCTGTTGACCTTATACAACTCCAAGCATTCAGTGATCCATGTGTGTTGCATCGAGTCATATGCTTTCTTGTAATCAATCCAGGCTTTGCACAGGTTGGTATGTCGTGACCTGCAGTCTTGAGCGACTGTTCTGTCAACCAGCAGCTGATGTTTGGCACCTCTAGTGTCTCTACTAATGCCTTTCTGTGCTTTGTTCATGTATTGATCCATGTGTCCACTTATCTTAGCCGCAATGATGCCTGACATGAGCTTCCATGTTGTGGAGAGACAGGTTATTGGCCGATAGTTGGAAGGAACTGCACCCTTTGAGGAATCCTTCATGATCAGGATTGTTCGCCCTTCGGTTAGCCATCCTGGGTGAGTCCCATCCATCAGCAACTGGTTCATTTGTGCTGCTAGGCGCTCGTGGAGAGCTGTGAGTTTCTTTAGCCAGTAGGTGTGGACCATATCCGGGCCTGGTGCCGTCCAGTTTTTCATACCTGAGACTCTTCCTTGTATATCTGCCGCTGTGATGGCAACTGCGTTCTGTTCAGGGAGGTTGCTGTGCTCCTCTTTCAGAGTCACCAGCCATTGTGCACTGCTGTTATGTGTGACTTCCTTCTCCCATATGCCTTTCCAGTATCTTTCAGTTTCCAGCCTTGGAGGGTCTGCTCTGCTGTTAGAACCCTGCCACTGAGCATACACTTTCGCAGGTTGTGTTGCGAACAGCCTGTTTATTCTTCTGGCCTCATTCTCTTTCGTGTACCTCTTTAGGCGACTGCACAAGGCCTGGAGCCTTTGTTTGGCAGTTTCGAGTGCTTCAGGTATGGTTATCTGCAAGTACCTCTTGGGTATTGGCCTTTTATTCCCACCTCTCTGGATCTCCGTCAATTGACTCACATCTTTCCCAGCCGCCTTGATCTTGGCCTCCAACCGTCTTTTCCATGGTGGGTAATGAATCTCGTGGCTCTCATGGTTGCTCTTGTAGCCGAGCATCTCTAGGATCACTGATGCTGAGGTGTATATCAGCTCATTAGTTTCCGTTAATCATTCCGGTCGGGATCGTTCTCAGTGCTGCATTCACAGTTTCCATGAGACTTTCAAGTGGTACTTCACATAGACGTTGTAATCGGTTTCTTGGTTGCCCAGTTTTCATTCTTGCCATGATCTTATCTCTCAGGTCAGTTGCTGCCTCGCTCAGCATTTCTTTCATTGGGGCTGGCTTCCCAATCTCATCATTCATTGGGGCTTGCCTCCCAATCTCTGGTAGAACCTCTTCCTCTGATGTGGCAGCCTGGGGCCCTTCACCTCGGAATTTGTGTTGTACCTCATCAATCTCAAGTTGTGATAGCAGTTGCCGTTTGTGGATATTGGAACACTGAGCTACTAGTTGTTTCGTGGTCAACCGTGACTGTGGGTTTCGAAGTAACCATTCAGCCCCCATTCTCCGCATGTAACCCCTCTGACTAGGGTTGCTTGAGTAGTAGCATTCCAACAGAGCCATGTTATCGCATCTCGTCCATCTCCGCTTTGTATATATATATATATATATACACATACATATATATATATCAGAATCAGAATCATCTTTATTGCCAAGTATGTAGAACACACAAGGAATTTGTTTCCGGTAGAACACGCTGCACTAGTATCGTCGTCAAAAAAACTGCTAAGTGGCACTATACAGTTCCATTTTGGCTACTGTTGAAAGAGTTCAAAGAGTTAATGGCTTGGGGGAAGAAGCTGTTTAAATGTCTGCTGGATTTGGTGCGCATGGATCGGTAGCGCCTGCCTGAGGGGAGTAGCTGGAAAAGGTGGTGGGCAGGGTGCGGAGGGTCCAGTAGGATTTTCCGCGCCCTAGTTTGGATTCTTGCAGTGTGCAAGTCCTCGAGAGTGGGTAGGGCGGTGCCAATGATTTTTCCCGCCGTCCTAACTGTCCGTTGAAGTCGGATTTTGTCCATTTTTGTGGCGGCCCCGAACCAAACGGTGATGGAAGAACACAGGATGGATTCGATGACAGCCGTGTAGAAATGTTGCAGCACCTCCTGTGGCAGGCCATGCTTCTTTAGCAGCCTCAGGAAGTACATTCTCTGTTGGGCCTTTTTCAGGATAGAGTTGGTGTTGACCTCCCACTTCATGTCCTGGGAGACTGTGATTCCCAGGAACTTGAAGGTCTCAACGGTTGACACCAGGCAGTTGGATAGTGTGAGGGGTAGCTGTGGTGATGGATGTTTCCTGAAGTCCACCATCATCTCAACTGTCTTGAGCGTGTTCAGCTCCAGGTTGTGACGGCTGCACCAGAGCTCCAGCTGCTCCACTTGTTGTCGGTACGCAGACTCGTCGCCGTCTTTGATGAGACCGATGACCGTGGTGTCGTCTGCGAACTTTATGAATTTGACAGCTGGGTGCGTTGAGGTGCAGTCGTTCGTGTAGAGAGAGAAGAGCAATGGAGAGAGGACGCATCCCTGCGGGGCTCCAGTGCTCGTGGTTCGTGTTGTGGATGATATATTTCCCAGTCTGACCTGTTGTGTCCGTCCTGTCAGGAAGCTGAGGGTCCACTGGCAGATCGTGGGACACACACCAAGCTGGAGAAGTTTGGGGATGAGGAGTTCTGGGATGATGGTATTGAACGCAGAGCTGTAGTCCACAAACAGGATCCTTGCGTAGGTTCCTGTGTTGTCAAGGTGGTCGAGGATGTGATGCAGTCCAATGTTGACTGCATCCTCCACAGACCTGTTTGCCCGGTAGGCAAACTGAAGAGGATCTAGCAGAGGTCCGGTGAGATATATATATATATATATATATATATATATATATCTGATGTTGTTCCCGGGAACTGTTGCAACCATTCGTCAAGTTTGGGGGTCACTGCCCCAAGTGCTGTGACCACCACAGGCACGACTGTCACCTTTACCTTCCAGGCTCTCTCCAGCTCTTCTCTGAGCCCTTGGTATTTCTCGAGTTTCTCATTTTCCTTCTTTCTGATGTTTCCATTACTCGGGACCGCTACATCCACGACAACGGCTTTCCTTCGCCCTTTATCTATGACAGGGATGTCCAAAGTCGGTCCTCGAGGGCCGCTGTCCTGCCTGTTTTCCAGCTCACCCAAGAGCAACGCACCTGATTCAAATGATCGGCTCATCAGCCAGCTCTGAAGCAGCATCAATATGGTCCTGATGATTTGAATCAGGTGCATTGCTCCTGGGTGAGCTAGAAAACAGGCAGGACAGCAGCCCTCGAGGACCGACTTTGGACACCCCTGCTCTATGTGCACATATAAATCAAGCCATATTAAAAAAATTAAAACATATTTGATATAGTGTTTTTTTTACACGAGTAATTTGTTCTTCACATAATTTTACATGATTTTTGGGAGTTAATTTATTTAAGCAACAAAAAAACCTGAGGAGCCATTTGGGAGCCAAATAAGCTGGATCTTTTGAGTGAGCCCAACCAAACGAACCGGCTCTCTGAAAAGAGTCGGAATTCCCTTCACTAGAATACTCTGCAAACCGGAAATTTGACCACGGTGACGCCGTTCACCACCTTTGAAATAAAAGCATTCTTAACCGTCAGCGGTTTGGATTTAAAATGTTTACAAATTATTCAGGCAGTGACGCTGTAAATGCAGCTCATACATTTGTTTATGACTGCTATCCCATAGTTGACCAGCAGATGGCTGTGCTTTATTTTTCTTGACATCACGTTGTGTTGTTGTCACTTCCGGTACAGTTTTACTTTCCGCGCTTTGTGATTTCAGTTGCATTTTACTGAGAAGATGGCAAGAATGGACAATCTTTATCGCTGTACTGTTTAGCAAGGAAAAAATAAAAAGGACAAAGACCAAAACTTCTATTTCGGACAGAAAGCGGGCAAAGTGGTTTGTACGATTTTATTGCATTTGTTTTATTTCATTTATGTAAAGTCCAAATATTTGTGTAAATAATACCTATAGTTTGTAGACTTGTTTCTCGTTCTACGGTGGTGGTGTCATTGGTGATTCAGCATGCAAGTGAAATCACATTAAAGAATTAACCATCAGTACAAAAAACGGAGTCCTCTGTTTGGAATGGAAGCACAGACGTGTTCACACACACAGAATGAAAAAGGTCACAAAAGCACAAAGGAGAAGAGACAGAAAAAAAATCAACATAAACGCTCAAACAAAAATGACAATTTTACATCATTAAAAAAATAACCCCGCCCCAACCAGACCAGGTCGAAGGCTCACAAAACCTGTCACGGTTTTGCAAGGTGGTGATGGTTGTGGATCTCAAAAAGCAGGCACAAGGGAGCACGAGGTTGTGTTTGACAAATTGTATAAAAATAAAGTCAGCAGGAACAAACTCTAAAACATCAAAATCATATGAACAGAAAAAAAACAAAGAATCAAAAGAAAACCAAGATTAAAAGTCCGCCAAGGTGAAACAAACACATGCACAGCATACAATGCATACAAAGGAGTCCAAGATGGCGTCCGAGTAGGCAGCCGTCAGCAAGTGCTCTCATGAGCCTTGCTTTTTTTGTTGTTTTTGTCTTGTTTTTGTGTTTTCTTTTGTCACTTTGTGTTGTTGTGGTCGTTTGGAATCGGATACGTATTGTTTTTCAGCATTTTTGGCCACGACAATCATCAAGGAGGAGACTGTGCTAAGCGGTTGCGCCTTTTCGGCAGCATGAATATGCCAGTACTGCTTAAGAATGAATGTCTCTCTGTGTCTTTGTGTTGTCATGTTATGTGTTATTTAGTTTTTTTTTTTGTTCTTTTGACTTCAACACGGCGCCGCGAGAGTGGCTGCCTTTCCAGCACCTCCTGTGTTTTGCTTTTCTACTTTCATTTCTTTCATAACTTTGCTGCTGTGAAATGTAAATTTCTCCACTGTGAGACTAATAAATGCAAATCCAATACAATCCAAAGCATAAAACATACAATGACCTGACAGTGACTAGTCATGCTGGGATCCCTTTTAACTGCACTGATTGGGAACGACCAGCACCTACGAGGCAGCACGCAGGGCTGACAGCGCTACCCATTGGTCGCCAATCCGAACGTGGCAGTCCGCCAAGGATCGGGACGACCAGCACATGTGCAGGTGCAGGCGGGGCCGACAGCGCCACCCGTTGGTCGCCAACCAGATCATTACAGTACCCCTCTTCAAGGGACTGCTTCCAGAAGTCCCAACAGTCTCCCAAAAGGTCCAACTCGCCAGGAAACGATGGTGGAGACGGCAACCGTTGCCTCTCCAGCATATGATGGGCTGCGGCCTGATGGGAACGGGACTCAGCTGGGCGTGGACGAAGACGCGGCACGGATCGTCGTGGATGTGTGTGCGACCCTTCTCGCACGATCATGTGACGACGCATGGCGCGACATGGACGTTGCACTGCCAGGCGCAGAGTGGCACCCCGGACGGCTGCATGGGAACGGGTCTCGACCGGACGTTGGCGTGGACGTTAGGGCTCGTCGAGTGACTCAATTCAAACTCGACGTGGCGTGGGCTAACGTGGACGCGAACTGCCCGGCACCGGGGAAACGAGACCAGTCCATAGCAGCTCCGGGATCCAGCGATGAGTGGGGGTCTCGGACTGACGTGGACACGGGCGTTGCACGGCTCGTCGTGGATGCGACTCAATTCAACATGCACGGCAACAGCGTGGATGGACATGAGCGTGCACTGCCAGACACCCAGTGTCACCCTGGACGGCCATCTGCAAGGAGGTCTCGACCTGACGTGGACGCGGCACGGCTGTCGTGGGCGTGAGTGCGACCCTATCTCACACAATCACGCGACGACGCATGGCTCTTGGTCGACGTTACACTGCCAGGCACAGGGTGGAAATGAGAACGGTACGTTGTACCTGCGGGATCCGATGGTTGGCCGGGTCATTCTGTCATGGTTTTGCAAGGTGGTGATGGCGCTTGTGGTTCCCAAAAAGTAGGCACGAGGGAGCAGGAGGTTGTGTTTGACAAATTGTGGTATTCGTCCACTTGGCAAGAGATGACCATCTTCACTGGAATGGGGGGTGGTGAAGATGACTTGCGCGTGAGTTTGAATAAAGTGAAGGAGAGTTGCGCAATGTCGTCTGCCTCACTCTCTGGTCCCAGCCCATCTGAATTCAGTGGCAAGACAGAGTCAAGACGACTGGGGATGGTTCAGGATGCAGTGGATGACCATGGTATTCTATGTGTCTCACTGTGCCCTACTTGCGCTCCACAACGCTTTGCTGGGCCCACCTTCATGCCCGTTGAACCAGTCTAGTGGTTTCCTCCACGCAATCTGCTGGGCCCAGGCTTTACATGCGTCGGTAGACAAGCCCTACAATAACCTACTGTCTATGTGGCATGACAAATTGTATTAAAGTAACGTCACCAGGAACAAAGTCTAAAACATCAAAATCATCTGAACAGAAAAAAAACAAAGTATCAAAAGAAAACCGAGATTAAAAGTCCGCCAACGTGAAACAAACACATGCACAGCATACAATGCATACAATTGCATACAAAGCATACAACATACAATGACCCGACAACGACTGGTCGTGCCGGGAGTCTGATTGGGAACGACCAGATCCTGCAAGGCAGCAGCAGGGCTGACAGCGTTACCCATTGGTTGCCAATCTGAACGTGGCAGTCCGCCAAGGATCGGAACGACCAGCACCTCTGCATGTGCAGGTGGGGTCGACAGCGCCACACGTAGGTCGCCAACTAGATCATGCCAAAACCACCTCATGTATCGAACAATAGGACTGTCGTTTTGAACCGATGTTAGATAAAAAAAAACACATCCAAATCAATAAAATAAAAATTGTGGCCCTTGTTTGGAAATTTGAATGGGATAATGGATGTTGGGATGCATTTTTAGACTCTCTTTGAATGTTGTGTTGACTTATTCCCCCTTATTTGGGTGAAATGGACGCTTTGCTTTGTTGAGTAAATGTGAGTTTTTTTCCAATGCAGTTACAGTGGGACCTTGGCTTACGAACTTAATTGGTTCCCAGACAGAGTGTGTAAGGCAAAAAGTGTGTATCCCAAAAATGAATTTCCCATAGGAAACCATTAAAATGAGAATAATCCATTCCCAGGTCCCCAGAAAACATAATTTTCTACTTTGTAATTTTGTAAGCCGTAAAACTACATAAAATATACCTTATTTTATGTATAATAAATGTGCTATAGTATTATGATTAAAGAAATAAACTGTACTGTACAATAAAGTCATTTTATTTACCTTTGTGATGGGCGTTATTGGATTGATGGAATGGAGTGTAGTTTCCTCAGCATTAAACACTTGAGGAACATAGGCTTCTTTCACCATCTTGAGAATTCATGTGGCGTGTACCACGAAAATTTTGTATGTTGAGCACAGCTTCTCGTGCTGTTACTCCTCTGCTGGCACCCAAGAAAATCATATGTGCAAATTTTGTGTGGGGTAGACATTTGCGTGTCGCCATATTGTATGGGTGGAGGACAGCCTTGTACAATTCTTTAGCACGAGTTGACATGGTCAGCAAACATTATGGCAATCTGCGTAAATGGTCATCATACTCGCCTTTTCATTCAGTTGGAGGGCACCAGTTGCAGTTGACAGTAAGTTTCGCTTCTGCATAGGACATCCATCCGCGCAAACCAGTTTCATCTCCGTTCACCCTGGCATGGATTCCCCAGGAGTCCTTCCCTTCTGAAGAATCTCCTTCTCCCAATTCTGAAAGAAGCTGGTTAGCGTGGAAACCCTATACAATATAATATCTGATTCCGCCTGAATCTCTGACTGACACTGGCACCCACTCAACTCATCTGCCAATTTCACTCTTACCAATCTGAACGGCGAGAAATTCCCCTAATGTGCACTGCAGTTAATTACTTTAATGTGCACTGCATTCAATTCATAATAATAATGGTAATTCGTAATCAAATTAATCTCAACAGGTTACCCTGCCTTTTTAGTCGTAACTATAAACTACTTTTGTACTGACAAACGTCATCACCGTACGCAAAGGCAGCCAGAAGATAATTTAGCATTTGCGGCTGTCTTAATAAAGGTTGGATTTCTCCAACGTTGAATATTTTTCATTCGATCAAGCCTAATTGTCACAATTCGTCGCTGGCTAGATGGTTGGATGAGAAATATTTTAACAGCATTCTGAATGTCTAGCATGAAAAAATGTCTCTGAAAAATTCAGCGGAAAAAAAATTGTCATGCATTTGAATAGATGCATGACAAACTAAACTATACTTTTGGAAATCTAAACCATTATCAATAGGGGCTTTGTCATCTATCCCAAATCATCAATTGGGTGTGCCAAACTCTAGATGTGCAGGTGCATTACACCAGCCGTTGCGGCTTCTCGTGTCAGATCTCCTATGACAATTGAAACAGGGATTAAATTTAGTTTCCAAAGACATCAAGAATCAAAATGCAGTTTAGATGCTACATCTGTGGTTCGGCAGCGTCTGCGCTGAGAAAAATACACAGTTCATCAATTCGTCCTGCAAATTGAACAATTTCTCAACCACCATATCCCAGCTCTTTGCGAATTGTTGCCATTCACCACATCATCTGCATAAAAGCATAATGAAAAAAGGTTAGTCATCAAATTTTGCAACTCAATCTTGTCCTCTTCAAATTGATTTCTCCGCTTAGAAACTAATAAAGGTGAATCTGATCAAATTCAATGTGGTATCATCATATATATATATATATATATATATATATATATATATATATATATATATATATATATATATAAAGTCTCGTTATATATATATATATCGATATATATCGATACTATTTCTATGCACGCACGGAGAAAATTACATGCAAACAGGGTCGGATATATCGATAGTCCCGGTTATATCGATATTTTTTCAGACTCCCTTGAATATCGATATAACGAGACTTTACTGTATATATATATATATATATATATATATATATAAAATGACCTAATCAAGCCGTATACAGAACAAAGTTTAGCTCAATCTAACAAAACTAATCCTATAATTGTATAAATTCACTCTTTGACTGTCATTTTATACAATTACCATTTCATTTTGCATTTGCCCAAATCAGGATTTCGAAATTATTTGTACCGATCACAGAACAAAAAAACATTGGAATTCTGACTTCAAGGTGTTCAATTCTCTGAGTGTAAACACTTTATCAAATCTAACAAAAATATTTTACTTTTGCCTTTAAGTTGCCTCAAGTTCAGCCTGTTTATTCATTTATTTGTTGGCTTATTTATTTGTTCACTCAGTCTAATTTGCCAGAGTATTTAATTAAGTTTTTGTTTCAAGACGGTATTTGTGAAAAAGCTATGGGGGAAAAAGTGTTATGTCATTCATGAGGACGTTGAGCGGAGACGAAAGTCTCCTCACTGCATGGTTGGACAGGTCTCCCGATGAGACAGGATAGCCGACTCCATGGCACCTGGTCGAGTAACGACAAGGCAGCCTCTCGTCCTGTGGAGAAGAGAGGCCTAGGCGGCAGAATCACATTCGGCAGGAACAATGTCTTTTTTACACAACACGTTTGTGAATGTTAACGCAACCCTTTATTAATTTTATTTTCGTTTATTAACCTATTCGCGAATGAATCAATTTGCCGATCTCAGAATGCGGCTGTGAATTCACCCCATCCCCCTTTTTGTCTTAGCGAAGCTCACACGAAGCACGTACATACACAACAATACATAAAAGCACACAATGCACGCACAAAAAGACGAAGGACAAAGACAAAGAACACAAAAGGGGAGACAAAAAGACACAAAGACGGCTCGCCCAAACGCCCTCCTCCAGCCGACCACCCTCTGCCCCCACGGACTGTTCCCTGGAAACCCCGTAGCAACGGCTAGCAGCGCTGACCACACGCTCATGTTGGTGAATGCATTAATATTATGGTAATCCACGATCTATTGCAGCTGCAAATAAACAAAAAAAGAATACATAATGCCATGTGTCAAAATTAATAAATGTTCCAATTTTTCTTAATTTTTTACCAGTCTTCGCACCCGAACTTCCAGAACTTCATTCCCTTCCGAAGAATCCCCTTCTGAAACTTCCCCGGTCTAACACTGCCGGAGGCGTGGAAGCAGACATATCTCGACCCGAGATGGCATCGATCAGTCACGTACGAAACCTCCGTACATCGGTTCAAATTAAGATGGTCCGCCTTGACCCGATCAAAATTCGATTACAAGATATACACAGATTAACCATGAATAGAATTAATTTTTGGCCGAAAGAATCCCACAATACATTCACCCAACATAGCTGCATGCTAGCGGCACTCACCCGTAAAGCATTCCTGAGAGACGCACACCAGAAGGGAGGGGCTGCCCGCTCGAACACTCTAAGAAAAAAGAGAGACACAGGGCGCACACCCCCCCCTCCCGAAGCCATCAACGAGGACCCATAGTTTTCGGCACCAAATGTTGGATTATTTGGATCGTTCGTCCCTGGTTCATTGTTTCGACGGGTGTTGATGGAAGAGGATGGTTAAATCATCAAGGATCCAGGTGTAGAACAGAAAGTTGGTTTAATCTTGGAGAGAGCGAGGCATTGCGGTGTCGGCTTAAGGAGGAAGGAAGCATGGCGATAGAGAGAGAGAACTAGAAGGGAGAGCATTTTATACGGTGCGCAGTGGGTGACGCGAAAGGATGTGACGTAATGTAAATGCGACATCATGTAAGGGAAGGCAGGATATGGCGTATCAGGAAGTTCAAAATGTAAACAAAGGTTACAGAGCGATGTTTAGAGATGTTTGTATGGTGAATTACCCCAACACAAACAAACAAGAGCACGGAGGAATGTTAACAGTGCCATACATTAGAGCAGTGTTTACAACCTTTTTCAAGCCAAGACACATTTCTTCCGTTGAAATTATCTCGGGGCACACCCCCAGCTGAGAATGTGGGGAAAAAAGTATTAACTGTTAATGAATGCTTTTTTTTCTCATTATATTATTAATAATTAACAATATACCAGCCACAGCATACACAAAACACAATGTGCAACACAATATGACAGGTCATATATTGTTAATAACAATTAAATAAAAAAATATATATAGCATGTTATATTGGTAATATAAGCTTTTTTTAAACATTGAAGAATGATGTTATAACATAGGATTTAACGAAACACAAAGAAAAAAGTATTTTATAATCTTTCATATTTATATTTACTCAGTGCAGTACTCGGACCCCTCATTCGTCAGAAACACTTTAAGTTCCTCTCGCAGCTCATACACACGGGCCAGCACCTTGCCACGTGACAACCATCGGACCTCTATACGGAAAAGCAAGGCTTTATGCTCCGCTCCCATTTCCTCACACAAAGCCGCAAATATGCGACTTTTTACAGGTCTTGACTTCACAAAGTTTACCATGTGCACAGCATCATCCAACACAGGAAGGAGGTCTGCTGGTACAGTCTTGGCTACGAGGGCTTCGCCGTGTAAAAAAGTGTGTAATGATCACGTCTGGGTTTATTTCCCTCACTCCGCTTACAAAGCCTTTGGTGCGCCCGACCATGGCTGCAGCTCCATCAGTGCACACACCCACGCAGTGATCCCATTTTAGTCCCCCTTTTTCCACTTCTGAGTCAGCATTTTTCCTCTTCAAAAACCTCTCCATCACTTTCACCGTCGTCCAACTAGCTACAATCTGCACTTGCCACGCTATCCAAGCGTCACTAAATCGCTTGTCTCAAAGCGAATTAGTGACGCACAACTACCCGCTGTTGCCACCTGCTGGTATGGAAGAGTACTACATGATTACTCTGCCAGGCGCTAGAATGCACGGGCACACAAATCGGATAATTTCCCGCGGCACACTTGACAATATCTCGCGGCACAGTGGTGTGCCGCGGCACACTGGTTAGAGGGATCACAGAACGCATACAAAGAGCAATGAGGAAACACAACATAAACACACCGGTCATACCATACACAACTCTCCGACAGATCTTGGTACACCCAAAGGACAAAATACGCCTGGAAAATAAATGCAACTCAATATATGAAATCCCATGCAAATCATGCAATAAATCATACATTGGGGAGAAAGGAAGGAGTTTTAATACAAGGGAAAAAAAGAGCACAAGGAGTGTGAAAAGGAGACAGTAACAATACAGACAAGAGCAAGAAAAGAATAAGCACAACAGAAACACCATTATTCAGCCATCACAGACCACTGCAAAAGAGGGAATCATATCATGGGCTGGGAGAAGGCCAGAGTCATCCGCACTGAAGAAAACAAACATCAGCTCTGGATCAGGGAGGCCATTGAAATCCGGAAGCCAGAATCAAGGACCATCAACAGGGATGAGGGAGCAAACATGCTCTCTACCACCTGCAGCAGTATCCTTTTCGCCTTACACACACTTTCTGGGAACCAATTAAGTTCGTAACCTGAGGTATCCTTGTAGTTTATTTCACAGCAAAAACGCCTTGCTTTACATGCTAATTTATTTCATGCTGAAATGCCTTACAATACATGTTTTTTTTTTCAGGATAAAAACAGGATACTATACATTGTCATTTTTTTCAACTAAAAACGGCATACTATACATGGTCGTTTTTTTTTCCAGGCTTAAAAACGCCTTACTCTACAGTATATAGTCATTTTTTTCGCCCATTTATTTTTTGGGGGGCTAAAATCACCTTACTATACATGGTCGCTTTTTTCAGCTAAAATGGTTGTTTTGTTTTTAAGGATTGAATCCAATAAAAAATGATTAAACAACACAACATGTAGGATGCTATACAGTCAACGATGTGATGCTTCCTTAAGAATCGTTGACCACATTCTTAACAGGCAAACGGTTTCTCAGCAGTGTGAATTCTTGTGTGGTAAATCAAAGAGCCCTTCCTCGAGAATCCTTTGCCACAAACTGAACAGGAAAAAAGTTTCTCACCAGTGTGGATTCTTGTATGGCAAATTAAAGAGCCCTTGTGAGAGAATTCATTGCCACAAACTGAACAGGAAAAAGGTTTCTAACCTGTGTGGATTCTTGTGTGGCTAATTAAATCGCCCTTCTCAGAGAATCCTTTCCTACAAACAGAACAGGAAAAGGGTTTCTCAACAGTGTGGGTTCTTGTGTGGCGAATTAAATGGCTCTTGCTTGAGAATCCTTTGCCACAAACTGAACAGGAAAAAGGTTTCTCACCTGTGTGGGTTCTTGTGTGGACAAATAAAGATACCTTATGAGAGAATCTTTGCCCACACGCTAAGCAGGGAAAAGGTTTCTCACTGGTGTGGATTCTTGTGTGGCTAATTAAATGGCCCTTCCTTGAGAATGTTTGACCACAATATGAACAGGCAAAATGTTTTTCACCAGTGTGGATTCTTGTGTGGCTAATTAAATTGCCCTTATCGGAGAATCCTTTGCCACAAACTGAACAAGAAAAAGGTTTCTCACCAGTGTGGATTCTTGTGTGGCTAATTAAATGGCCCTTCTGTGAGAATCTTTGTCCGCAATCTGAACAGGAAAAACGTTTCTCACCAGTGTGGGTTCTTGTGTGGAGAATTAAATGGCCCTTCTGAGAGAATCTTTGTCCGCAATCTGAACAGGAAAAAGGTTTCTCACCAGTGTGGGTTCTTGTGTGGAGAATTAAATGGGCCTTCTGAGAGAATCCTTTGCCACAAACTAAGCAGGCCAAATGTTTCTCACCAGTGTGGATTCTTGTGTGGCGAATTAAATGGCTCTTGCTTGAGAATCCTTTGCCACAAACTGAACAGGAAAAACGTTTCTCAACAGTGTGGCTTCTTGTGTGGCAAAATAAATGGCTCTTGCTTGAGAATCCTTTGCCACAAACTGAACAGGAAAAAGGATTCTCACCTGTGTGGGTTCTTGTGTGGATAATTAAAGATACCTTCTGAGAGAATCTTTGTCCGCAATCTGAACAGGAAAAAGGTTTTTCACCAGTGTGGGTTCTTGTGTGGAGAATTAAATTGCCCTTCCGAGAGAATCTTTGTCCACAATCTGGACAGGAAAAAGGTTTCTCACCTGTGTGGGTTCTTATGTGGAGAATTAAATGGCCCTTCTGAGAGAATCCTTTGCCACAAACAAAGCAGGCCAAATGTTTCTCACTAGTGTGGGTTCTCGCATGCTTTTTCAAATGACGCTGATCAGTCAACATGTTGCCACACATAGAAGATTTGCAGGGTTTGTTGTCAGTGTGACATGTCAGATCACCGTCAGACTCTTCATCTTGACCATCATCATTTGATGATCTGTTGTCATCATTTTTGGTGCAAGGGTGCTCTGGCTCCGCCTCTCTTTTAATGCTGCGGGCGTCCTCTTCTTCCTTCTTCAGCCGTGCAGGACAAGCATCTTCGCTGGTGTCTGCATGACACAAAAAGACAGACACACATGCAATTATGGTGAAAGTTACTCAGAGATAAATTAGTTCAGATTACCACTCAAAATGTGACATGAACAGCATCACATTTGTGGGGGATTTCAAAAGACTGACGCCGGCATAGAAAAAGTGTTGCTTTTTTCGTGCAAACAATCTGTTTCTCTCTCTGTCTGTCTCAGCGTGCACACTTCCCCCAGCCACACACTCACACATACACAGCTTTAGCACCCGTGTGCGTTCTCAGCCGAAGGGCTTCACACCTATATGCGTCTAAGTTGCAAGAACTTCTTGAATTGGAATTTTTTTGCAGAACATGAAGCATGTAATTTTTTTTTCGTCCTTGTACGTCTGGATGTGCTGGTCCAAACTGTTCAAACAAGCCTACGGTGAGCATGCATACTTTTTTTCTGTGTGTGTGAGTCCTCATGCGTCTTTTGGGCGAGTTTCTTGGTGCACATGGTGCAGCCAAATGGATTCTGAAAGGCGCTTGGAAATTAAATGTATTATTATCAGTGACGTGCGGCGAGGTTCATGGCTGGTGAACACTTTAATAGCGATATGCAGAGGGACAGCAATGCGGTCTCACTGCAGAGCAAGCCAGCACAGTTAGCAGTCATTGCGCAATACATGGTGAGGCTCAGCCGGCTGCTGCCTCACCGCTCGTCTCAACTTAGTATTAGTAAATGTGAACATTCAGCGATTTTGAAAAAAAAAAATGTGTTAAAATTTAAATGGAAAAGAACTTTAAAGTACAAATCACGAAATAAATATAACTTTTTTTTATTTGATCTTTCCATGATGATAGGTGAGGCACGGACTCACCTGCCTCCCCTGACTGCACGTCACTGATTATTATTCTTATTACAAGAGCCACCTGATGTCAGAATGTTTCGTTAGAAACAAAAGTCCTGATGTCGCACAAGTTTCGACACTTTTGATTCGACAAATATCTGATGAGAGCTTTGTGCCTTTGCACTTGGGATTTCCTACAGGCATTGTATGTTACTTATTGCCATGTTGCGTAGTTCTGACCTGCTGTCCTTTACTGCCGCTTCGAATGCAGTGTTGCACAGTGTTCTTAGTGTCTGTCTTTTCATGAGTCACCTGATGTGCACTGTTACTGCTACCGCATGTGTGCACTCTAGCTTCATTACAATGCCTTTCTAGGTCTCTTCTCAGTTTGACCATGGAGATCCTTGCGAGATGCCTGCATGGACTGCCTGTTAGTTGAGACCACTCTGTGTATCTGTAGCCTCTAGGCTGACCTTATTTGGGTATGCTTCAGTAGTATCTGAGGACTTTGCTCAGTTGCTTGGTTTCCAGCCCTTGGCTATTCTCCTGACTCCCTGATATTCCTTGCACTGGTCCATCCGCCTGATGCCGTGCCGTGCTACTGCTCTCGTGCTTGATTGTTGCTTTATGCTGTGCTCTTCGAGCTCTGCGATGCATGTCTTTCAGCCTGATTCTTGTCTGCGTTAGATCATGGACGGTCTTCTCAAGCTTGTCGCAGACTTTCAGTTCGACTTAGAGGTTCTTCGCATTGTCTGATGTTCCCTTGGTTAGCCTTGCTGTGTTCATCCGTTCATGCCTGTATTCAGTCTGTTTGGCCTTGCAGCTTCTGTTCTTCGCATTACTATATCTCAGCCTTGCTGCCATCCTGCCTGGTGCCTCTTTCCATCCTGGATTGCGCCTGTGCTCACTGCTTTGTGTGACTGCACAGCTGTACAGTTCGTGTGCGTTTTCCAGTATGGTATGTTATCTCAGCCTGGTCTCTTTACTTGTCTCATGCTGATCAATTTCAGGCTTTCATGTCCTTATCATTCTGGCGAATGTACTCTACAGTTGTTCAGTTAGTCATTGCGACAGTGTTATCCATATCTTTCGGTACTATTCACATCGTATCTTTCAGATTCAGTTCCAAGTTCATTTTGCCAGTGGTACTTCCCAGTATCGTTGTCAAACTCTTCTTCATTTTGGCGCTACCTGTGATCTCTCACATTTGGCTTGTCGACAGTTCTGTTGATTTGGCTGCGTATGACTGGTCATCTGGGTGCGATGGTGCCTCCACTGGTGAGCTCTGGTTGGATTCGGCCATCGATTGGTGCCCTAGTTACTGATAGTGTGTCCACAGTCCGTGAGCATGTTCCGTCACTGCTCATTTCCGCTTTAGCTATACTAAGTTGTATCGGTGTCATTATCGTGAGCAGATTATTCGATATGCATCCGTGTAGTATTAGACACATGGATCATCGGTACATATTAGATGTCTCATGTAAGCTCTACTAGCTCAGGCCATTCCTGTATTTTGATTAATGTCAACTGCTATCATCATGTTGATAGAACGTGATTAACTGGTTAAGTTGCAAGTTTGTGGTACGTGGTTGGGTTTCCGAAGTACATCAGCCAGTTGGCGTCAGACTGTCAAGCTGATTCAGCTGGTTGTTCAGGTAGCAGCTCCATGCTAGGTGGGAGCAGTGTCGTCAGCACTCGTCCCGCTGATGAATTCCGTGCCGTGTGGTCTTGGTTTATGAATATGACACTGGTGGTGGGTGCGTGAAGAGTGAGGAATGAAGGGACGATTTGCGCCCATTGTGCATCTGTTCTTGCGGAGAAAGTTCGTCACAGTTTCGTGATGTGCTCCAGCTGAGTGTCCAGGCAGCATGTTCGGTAACAGTAGGTAAGTTGGATTGCTTGGATAGTTGGAGGTGAGCCGAGCAGGATCGTAGTTCCGATGTCTGTCGAAGATCTGAGTGATGCAGTCCATGTTGACTGTCGAGCCCATGCAACTTTGCGTCCTGGAGGCTACGAGAGTCAGCTGGTCTTGGTGATGTACGATGAGTGTCTTAGATAGCTGAGTTTATCCAGCTGATTCTTGAAGTCTGGTGACATTCGTCAGTGTTGAAGGGAGAGCTGGTGAGGCATCCCGGGCTCCCTGATGTCTTTCCGTACCTTTGCCGTTACTCGAGTTTCTCCTCATTCTGCATGGCTACCACGCCAACGTCTTGCTCGAGATTGCGGGATGCATGGATCGAGACGATGTTCAGCGTGTCACAAGACCTGCGATCGTTGCAGCTAAGGTCAGCCGTGTCAATGATGCCATGCCTGTTGGCAGGCATATCTGGAAGACTGAAGCGTCGTGGCCTCAGGGTACAGATAGTGGATTATATTCATATAATTATGCCATATGATAGTAACATGATATACACTGTTTTACACGTTAATGTGTTCCAGTAAAGTTGATATATTTGAAGTGGGCATTGAGCAAGTGGTACTTAGTGCCACATACTGCACCTTAGGAGGCTTCCTCTCACACTCTCTCAAGCCTTCCGAGCCTTGACCTTATTCTTCTGATCTCAGCTGGATGCTCAACCAGACACCTCCGAAAGCGCATCTTAAGATTTGAGTCGGTGATGCCACGATCGCCTTTTCCTTTCACTATGAAGCACTTTACTATCCTGAAATGTCATCTATTCGAGCAGTATCAGAATGGTCATGCTTGTTGAAGACGATGGCATGTCTCAGTTGCTGAAGAGGACAATTGCCGACTGGGTCACCTTTACTCGGACATACTTATCCAGCATTTATTGTATCATATGATGCACATGTAATCTTTTATACTTCTTACGTAATTTAAAGGTTTCTTCAAGGAATTTCACATAAGGATGTCAATTGGACGCTTGTTTATGCACAATGAAGGAGTCCAAATATCGAGCATAAGTCAAGCCTAACAACGAAGACTCATCTGAAAAGATGGATTCTTCACTATGAAGAAACTGACAGAGTGAACCGTACCACACCGTACACTTTGAAGCTGCTTTGCCAGACGTTCAAACAAATGAAGCAAGAAGCAAGAAGTTGACCAGTATATAGTCATACATATACATAACTCATCAATAAAATTACATCAAGACTAGTTAATTTAATCAACGTCATGGATATTGACGCATTGATCTTCAAGGGCTCACTGGAGCAGAAGGTGTTTCTGAGTTGTTCAAGATACATTTGCAACGAAATCTTCTACATTTGACATGATGACGCCAAAGTTTGATCAGTAAAGTCGCAAGTTTTTCACTTTGTACAATATGTACAAGGATTCTACGTTTAGCTCATGTTTAGCACGTTGTATGTCATAGTTGCTCTTCGTGGCTGTGTTTTTGATTACTTGTTGTTCACTTAATCGGACTCTCCGAGCTGCTTTCGGATGAGCTATCTTCAGTTTCACACCAATGAAATGCAAAGACGGGAAGAAGAAAAACTTCGCTCGAAAAATAAATGACAAACTCAATTACATCCAAACAACAGTGGGTTAATATGTCAGTGTGCTTTACTAACGGAATGGTACAAGCACATAGTGTGATGTCTTGCATTTGTAACAGTCTAGCCTGGTATCAAGTAATCTAGCAAGTGAAGCACAAATCAAGAATACCAAGGAACAACAACTAGTGCACGAAAATCTAAGAAGACCTTCAAAGTCCTAAAGCAAAGTCAAACATCCAGAACATGCATACGTCAGTAATTGGTCATAACGTCACATCTTACTTGAAGTTCGTTTAGTCAGTGGCTCACGCAACCTGTCGGACGGTGCTAGTTGGTGTCATTTCAACTGGCTTCGAGAGCACAAAGGCTTGCAATGATGTAGCAGCTTCGAGCAGTGAATCCTTGCTCTAAGACTATGCAACGGAAGCCGGTCTGAGCGACTAGTCGTCGAGAGGCAACATTGTACGTCATTTCGTTGTGCATTTCGCAACGTGTGCGTCGGACTGCGCGTGAGACTGACTAGCCATTTCGACTTTCTGCGATGTGATGTGATGTCTCGTCCTACGTGACGTGGCTTTATGGACTCGTCTGATCACTCAGTTGCAGCACTGGCGACATCGTCACGCACGAGGATCCCGGCAGCACGGGTTGACCGTCAGGCGGGCACGTACGTAGGTCTGCACCGAGTGACCAAGTGCTGACGCATGGCTTCATCGTGTAACTGCAGCTCATAAGTCGAACGCTATGACTTGAGACGCCTGCCAGGCACCAGAGGCACAGCCTTCAAGATCACTGCGTGAGAGGCTGGCTACTGGCACGTTGCGTGCATTATGCTTGCTCGCACTTGGTCAGTTAGAATGCGCACACATGGTGGAAATGACTGCCGGCTAGTAGGACGGACGTGGATGGCTGTCTCTGCACCTGTTGCATGTGACGTCAGACGCTGTCGAAGAGACACGGACAGTGCTACTGCGCTACCTGCTGGATCGTGCACGCACGGTCAGCAACCGGCATGGACACTGGTCGTAGAGCTAAAGTGGACTAGCGCATGATGCATGACATCATCAGTACGTCAGCGGAACATCAGGAACATCGCAAAACATCAAAGAACGAGATAGGATGGAGTTCGGACCATGCACATGATACTGGTCAGGCAATCACAGCTGCCGTACGGACGCATGCTGGCGATGCGTGAGCGTTGCGACAGGCCTCGCAGCAGGGCGACTGGCCCATTGTCAGCTGAACGTGCAGCCCAAAGGATCGAGTCTACTTGCGTGGCAGTGCGAGATCGATCAAGTCGACCGGACACAGTGCTAATGATCAGTGAACTGCCAGCCAAAGTAGCAACGAGACCGGTTGATACCATGACAAATGCAATCACATGCATAAGGCAATGATGCGTGCAGATGGACGTCAAGGTGTCGTGCATGGAGCTGAGTTGTGAATTGACAATTGGGTATGGCTGCGTTTTTGCATCTGTACTGCTAGTGGAGTGGCTTAGACGTGTGAGTCAGAGAGTGAGGCAGTAGTGTACAATAAGTCAGGAGACCATGCTACTGGTTCACTGTCCACATGATGCAGTCAAAGCTAGGAATAATGCTAATGTACTGTGGTATGTCTCATGAATTGTGGTCATTTAAGCTCTGTATGCAATGCTTATTTTTATGCTGGGCGCAATGAGTGGTTTCCAGAAATGTAGCTTATTCATTGATGCATTGACAGAAAATCGTTTTGGCAAAGTTTCTCAGACTTCCAGAACATGCAATCAATGCAAAATTGTGACAGCGTAAGATAAGAATCTAAACACACTGAAATACGAAATACTGCAGCAAACATATGCAACTCTAATCTCATGCTCACAGTCTGATACCATTGCGACAAGTAACTGGACATGCCGAAGATCCGATTAAGACAGATCCGGAGTTCTGAGCTAGTGCTCGACATGTCGCCAATGAGTCCAATGCGTGCGAGCCCTAGTATCGAATGAAGATCTTGACCCATGTTAGGGCCTCAACATTAACTAGGCTTCGTTGCACAACCTATGAGCATGTGCATAATGACTTAAGTATCATTAGCTATCAAGGTTCGTGAACATTTAAATCACTCTATCTAATCGAATAACAAAGTATCAGGTAAATCGATGGTAAAGCTGCAGTTTTAAAGGTTCAGACACCTTTCAATTCAGCACTAATTGCCATGGTGACAAGGTTGATGGAAAAGTGTTATCAGCTACATGAGCCATGGACGCATAAGTTGTCGACTATCACCCGACAAGAGCAATTGTCGCATTGAGCTGGCAATGATTCCTTGCAAACCTAAGAAATTGCATTTCCCAAAGTGCATGGGCATAGGATTTTCGAAACTGACGTCCGTAATCTTATGCCTTCTGTTCTGACATACTATTGAAACTGATTAGATCAAAGCATAACTGAGATAATACTTCTTTCACATTGGCTTATTGATTAAAGATAATTGTATGCATAACATTTCAGATCTAGGCTCTTACCATCTTGCAATTAGTCTGTGACATAATTCTGTATTTAGAGCTTGACAGGTCCATCTGTGGTAGGAATGAAATTTCATCATGTCTAATTGTGGAACATTGCAGTCGTTGATATTGTCATGACTCAGCTGTTATCTTGAGGGTTATGAATTAAAGATTCTTGAACTAAGTATAATCCTTCTCGAAATTCATAAATTTCACACTTGCAGTGATGCATAGAATACTGCTTTAATAACCTTCATCAGGTCAAATGTTAGTCTGTCAATATTAATTGATTAATAATCCGATGTTAGCCGAGTACATCTCCATTCCCAATCTGCAATTAGCTAGCGATCTATAGATGATAATTCCTAGTTTGCAGATAATAGTAGTTCACGATCTCAATTCATTTGCATCTAGAATTCGTAGTAATATGTCCATTCCTTACGTAACATACACCTTGAATGATCAGTGCAATTCTTGCATAGAGTACATTTAATCGAAATAATTATGAGTTACTGCTTTGTCCTAATTTTTACTACTTGTTGAGTCCATTAGCACTCGAATTAAGTATGTTCAATTACGTTATTATATACTGTGTGAAATATTTGAAATTGTATATTTATTCGCATGGTACATGTCGCGAGAAAAGTTTCCTGCTGTGCATTCATGAGCAATCGTATGACACAGAGTCTCGAATATTCAGAGCAATCTCGTCCAGTCTAGCTATGATATCGCAGTGCAAATCTATACATTGGAATAACTAATACTCATTATGAATCATTGATTGTATTACAATCCAATATCAATGTCCAATCTAGAACTTGACAATCTGAACATGGACTAACAGTACAACAAAATTCAAAATGACCAGTTAAGATTAATGTTCAGACTGCAAATCAAAACATTAATGCACATTGTACCCAAATTGACAATACAACCAGCGTACACTCCTTCATGTCACATTCTAGACACTTTGCAACACAAACGCAAGCTCGCATCGATGTTGATTGCCCTATCTATTTTAAGTTGTTTCCAATTGTCAATTTTCATCTGAACATGCAATGTATTCTCCTTAGAGAATTATAGATATTGAATCTAATAATGACAATGATTTAATAATCAGAAAAAATATCATCAAAATGTATAACTAACAATTAATAAACCTTATTATTTATATATCAAATATGCCATCTTAATAACACTTGCTTCGACTCGTTTGCAAATTAAGCAATAAATAGTTGAAACATACAGCAAATTAATGTCTGTGTTTGCTTGAAGGGGGTTCTCTTCCTCTGAAGATCTCCTGGTGGTTTATGCTCTAGAATGCTGGAGTACTTAATCTATATATATGTTTTCTTGTGAGGACCACGTGTGTGTGTGTGTGTGTGTGTGTGTGTGTGTGTGTGTGTGTGTGTGTGTGTGTGTGTGTGTGTGTGTGTGTGTGTGTGTGCGTGTGTGTGCATGTGTGTGTGTTTGTGTAGAGTCAGCACTCTGCCTAAAAGCTTACTTGAACTGAAAAATAAGTTAAAAAGCCAAAGTCAGTGGCTAACGCTAATAGGAAATGAAAAACAAACAGGAAAAAAAACTCCAAATATGCGGGCGAAGGACTCCATCCATCGATCCATTTTCCATACCGCCTATTCCTCACTAGGGTCGCGGGGGGCGCTGGAGCCCATCCCAGCCGTCCTTGGGCGTGCGAACCCCGAATCGGTTGCCAGCCAATCGCAGGGCAAACAGAGACAAACAACAGTCATCGGAGGACTCATCAACTATTAAATTAATCGATACTCGTTTTTGATGAGCCATTAATGCGGATTATTTCAGCGTGTCCCGATATACAGAATTTGGGCTTCTGAAGAGAAAATGCCACATCACGTTGCGTCGTCATATTTCAGAATAAAAGCTTTTACAGGCCACAATAATGACATTGTAACAGAAAAAAAACATTTAAAATCTGGAAGAAGAAAACAAAACGTGTTTTTGGGGCAAGTGGCGCCACCTCCAACTGTCAATTTGAAGTCCTGTTTTGGCATCAGGCCAGCGGCTGCGCCTCAGCGGGCGTGGCCCGCTTGTTGCCATGGTGCCCGCCCTTCCCTCGCTTCTTCTTCGTCCGCCGTATGTTGTCGGGCGAAGCCGCCGCGCTTCTCACGGCAACGTCACCGTTTCGCAAGACGTTCTTGAAGGTCCTGAGGTGTTCCTCCAGGCCTCGCTTGAGCCTCGCTACCTCCGTCCGAAGCCCCTCCCCCTCCTCTTGGTCCCGGCAGCATGGGGCCTCCTCCAGGCTGAGGAGTTTGACCTTCAGCTCCTCTACATTTCTCTCCAGCTTCCACAGGTCGCCGCCATGGCCTTGGTTGGACCTTAACGACGGTTCGTCGCTCGAAGGCGCCTCCTCCGGGTTTCCTGCCATGACCGGCGCAAAGTCAATAATACATTTGGAAATCAAGTCAACTCAAAACTGAGTTTTCCAACGTCTCTGTTCTCGACCAACTCTGTTTTTATGCCTGTGTTTACAACTGAGCGCACCTGAATGCATTATCCTTGTGTAGCATTCAATTATGAGGAGGCGTGTTTTATTGTTCAATCACGATTATTTTTTTTTTAAAAAAAAGCAGACGGAACGGATTAAAATATTTTACATTATTTATCATGGAAAATGTTGTTTTGGTTTTTGAAAATATCGGTTTTTGAAGACTTTTCCGGATTAGATCATGGTGGAAAACCCAGCTTTGACTGTATCTGCACCTAGCTCGCCGAACGTCTGCCGCCGGGTGCTCAGGCGCTCCTTGAGGGCCGGGATGGAGTGCGCCTCCTGGTCCTGGATGGGCCACTCCAGGAACTCCAGCACCTCCTCTCCCAGAAGAATCTCCAGGACGTCGCTGTGGCGAATGACGTCCTTCAGCAGCGAGTTAAAGGAGGCCGACAGACGTTTCATCTCCTCCAACACGCGCTTCATTTCCGCTCGCAGTTCCCCGTCCGGCGCCACCGCTGGGGCGTCGGGTCGGGCCTGTGCTTGGACCCGTGCCTCTTGCAGCATCACGCCGAGGCGCCGCACACCGGACTCCAAAGCGGTCGTCCGGCTCTGCTCTGAGGTCATGGACTCCGTCACCTGTCAAGGTGCAAATTGAAAATCCAAAATGAGCCCATATGACCCCTGTATAGGGCCACGAACCGCTTCACCCCATCTGTCGCCACCCCACCTGCCCCGAACCGCTTCACCCCACCTGTCGCAGGCTTGTCTGCAGCTCCTCCACGGCCGCCTCCCAGTCGCCGGCACCGGTTTCCCAGAGGTGAGCCTCCGCCGCCGCCCGTCGCTTGTCCTCCAGAGCCAAACGGTTTTCCGCGGCCATTTCGGTGGCGTTGGCCACGCCCTCCTCCAGCCGGGTCACTGCCTCGCCGAGCCACCCACAGTTGCACTGGGGTGACGCCGATGCTGCTGCCGATGCCGACACGTTGTTTTTGTAGAGGACGGTGTAGAGGTAGTCAACATCCACGTCCAACTCGTGTAGCCGCTGACCCTGGCGGCTCAGGTTGCCCCCCAGCTGCTCCACCCGCTCCAGAACCGCTACCTTGGCTGCCTCCACCTCCAGGCCCGTCTCCATGAACAGCACCTGGCCCGTGCGCGCCGTCTGGTTGAGGCGCTCGCCCAGCGCCTTGGTCTCACCACGCAGTTGCCGGATGTCACCCGACGTCAGTGTTAGTTCCTGCGCCAGCCCGTCCACCTGAACAGCCACACCGGTATGGATTTGACATTTTCATTCTGGACCAGTAGTTTTCAAAGTATTGGACGGAGCAAAGGAAATAACTGTCACACCCGTGGTCCTCACAGGTATAGCCATTCTAACACACACACACACACACGTGGTCCTCACAATAACAGCCATGCAAACACACACACACACACACACGGTCCTCACAAGAATAGCCATGCAGACACACACACACGTGGTCCTCACAGGAACCGCCATAAAAACACACCCATAGTCGTCACAAGATTGGCCATACAAACACCCACGCACACACATGTGGTCCACACAAGAATAGCCATACAAACACACACAGACACAGGAAGGCGGGGCTTACCGCGATGGTGTTGTTGACCACCATGTTGTCCAGACGCTCAACGGCATCCCACAGGGCGGCGGTGGACGCCTGCGAGGTCGGCGTGTGCGCTTCCCCCACCGCTTGGGCTTCCTGTTGCTGCTGCCCTTCCTGCTCCACTTCCTGTTCCTGTTCCTGCTTGAGCTCCGCCAGGGTGGCATTCATAGCCTGGAGGCTGACCTGACGGCAAAATAAGTCAATTTCAAATTCAAACGAAAAATAGCCGTGGGGGTTAAAAAGTGGGCGGGGCGCAGGACGTGCGGGGTTCCTGTTCACGTGCGTACCTGCAACATCTTATTGTGGCGTTTGAGTTTGAGATCCAAATCGGCCTTGAAGTGGCTGACGTTATAGTGCAGCGTGGCGTGTTGGGCGTGCAGGTTGGCCTCCAGCTGCCCGCGTAACGTCGCCACCTGCTGGACGCTTTGCTCCACCTTGGCGTCCAAGCGGCGCTCGTAGTCGGCGCGCAGGTCCCGCTCCAGGCGACGGGCCGCCTGGAGCTCGGTCAGGTCCCGAGCCACCTCGCCCAGCCGCCTCTCCAGCTGCTGCAGGGGCACTTGCAGCTGGGACATAAGCAGCGCCACCATGTGGGGGAGGGGCAGCAGCGCAGGGGCCTGGTGGGATCTTGACTCCGCCTCCTCTTCCTGGGATCCGCCTGAAATAATCAAAGGCGCACCAGTTCCTACACAAAAAAAACATTGTCATCATCATAATAATAACAATAACAATAATAAAAACAATAAATTTCATTTGTAAGCGCCTTTCAAAACTCTCAAGGACACTTTACAGACAGACACTGACAGACAGATAGATGGATAGATAGATGGTTAGATGGATGGATGATGGATAGACGGACGGATGGACAGACAGATAGATAATAGCTAGAGAGAGAGAAACAGAGAAAGAGCGAGAGAGAGAGAGAGAGAGAGAGAGAAATAATGCACCTAAGACAATTTTGATCATTATATCCCAAATATGGCTCCATTGATGGTTTTCTTTCTGTTTCATTTCACTTTTATACATCATGACTTTTCCATCATCGAGTTCGAAGAGACGTCCATTTTTGTGTATTTTTTTGGATCACGATTGGCACTCACCAGGCTGGAATCCGACCCCCTCTTCAGAATTTCCGTCAGGATGCGACACCTGAAGCAAGTCGGGATCTCCTTCATGGACCTGGACCGGATACCGGACACGGACCGGGTCCTGAGCTGGTTCGGGATCCTGGATGTGGATGGGATACTGGAAAGGAAGCGGGTAGCGCCCGGGGTCAGGTTCTTGAACTTGGACGGGTTCTGAATGCGGAAGACGGACGGGAGCGTAGTCCTGATGCGCGACACGGAGGGGGCGTTGAAGGCGGTCCCCATTTGGGACGGGGGCGGGATACTGAGCGCGGTCCTGATTTGGATGTTGAGGATGCTCCTGGCGTTGCGAGTGGTCCCGCATTGTGACATGCTCGGGAAATTCCACATGGCTGACATTGTGCGGCGTGTCGACTGACCCCTGGTGGTCGTTTGGCTCTCTGTTTGGTCGGCCGTGCTGTGAATGGGGGGGTGCGCCTGAAAGACAGGACCAAATGGCACTTGAAATGTTTCATTTGCCTTTGCGGGCCAAAATAAATGATATGGCGGGCCAGATTTGGCCCCCGGGCCTTGACTTCGACACCAGTTTGTTGGACTACTTTGAAAAATGCTTTTCTGGACTCGGTTTAGGTATCCGAGCGTGGTCAAAGGTGCAACTTGACCCTGGATGGACTTGTAAACTGTTTATTTACCTGTTAACGTGCCCACTGTACTAGTCCACAAGATGTGTTTATTTATGTATTTATTTATTTATAACCAGCTAGCTATATGTTAGCTATATAGCTGTCTAGCTAGCTAGCTAACTGGCTAGATAACTATTAGCTGTATAGCTCTTTAGCTAGCTAACTATTAGCTGTTTAACTAGCTAGCTGGCAAGCTAACTATTAGCTGTATAGTTATCTATTTGGCTTGCTATCTGGATAGGTATCTATTAGCTAGCTAGCTAGCTATCTTCAACTCACTAAAGATACAATAGTACAGCAAGTTGCACTCAGTTTTTGGTCATGAACTCACACACAAAATTATCTAGCTAGCTACCGAGCTATCTATTTGCTATCTATCAGCTGGCTGGATGGCTATCTGGCTAGCTATCTAGATAGCTATCTAGCTGGCTATTTTGTTATCTATCTAATGGCTATCAAATAGCTATCTGTTAGCTGTCTAGCTGGCCGGTTACTGGCTATCTATTAGCTATCTAGCTATCTAATAGCGATAAGTAGCTATCTATTAGCTAGCTAGCTATATTTCTATCTATTTGAGTTACTTCCAGGTTGAGAGAACGCTGGCGTGTGTGGGTGCCACTGCTCACCCACAGAAAAACTGTGACTGTAAAGTGACCTTGAGAGTTTTGAAAGGCGCTTATACATGAAATGTATTATTATGATGATGATGATTATTATTATTATTATTATTATTATTATTATTATGTAGAAGATGGGAGTTTGCAATGTCTCACGTCATCTGCCGGCTAGCTAGCTAGCCTGTTCTTGAGGGTATCAAGAAAATCCCTCTGGTGGGGTATCCAAATCTTGAAAAGCCAAAGTGAATCACACTTGCTCTATTTTAGTGGTTGAAGTTCCTCCGATTGTGTCTGGCGTCACCGCCAATTGGATGACTTCACGCCGCCAGCTTGGCAGGAAGTGTTTTCAATCGGAGGTGTGGTGGGCGCAAGCGCCGTATCGGCGCTGAGACATTTCGGCCTTTTTCTTGTTTTTTTACAACTACGTACAGCACAGGTGTCAAAGACAAGGTCCGGGTTCTGGTCCTAATTAACTGTGAAAAACTATATAGTAAGGCGTTTTTAGCCAAAAAAATGACCATGTATAGTAAGTCTGTGCAAGCTCTCAGTCGTACAGGAGTTGTCCATCGACAAAAAGGTTTCTCCAGCCGTCATCTGTACTTCTTTAAAGGTGTCGGACGTTTCGCTTCTTATCCAAGAAACTTCTTCAGCAAACTAAAGTCTTACTGGTAGTTTAGGCCATATATATATATATATATATATATATCACTACTGGCCAGACATGGCGGTGCCGGCCTCTGCTATGATAGGTCCCTGCTCTCAGGTTGGAGGCAGCGCAGAGGACTACTCCCTGCAGCACCACTCATTGTTCCTATTGTCCTGACTAACGACTGGCCTGATGGCCCCACGCCCTCCAGTTTCACCTCATCAGTGAAACTGATTACTAATCCTATGTTGCCTGAGCAGGCTATTGTATGAACGATCCAAATTGAACCTCACCCCACCAAACCGGTTTAATGAAGGATTCAGTTGTTTTATGAAAATTGCTTCTTTTACTGCCCTTTCAAACCATCTATGTTCTTTCGCTAAGATTTTAACCTCATTGTCGTCAAATGAGTGGTTGTAGCTTTTAGGTGCATATGTACTGCCCAATGAGGCCCACGAGTGCACATTGAGGCCCCTGCGATGTTGATAAGGTCTTTTTTTTGAGAATTTATTGAGTCTCCCCAATGTACTGCTCTTTACAATTTTCATTCTTACAATGTATTAAAAAAAACTACATGACTTTGTTTTTCATTTGGCAGCCCATCTTTTGGATGCACTGATTTTTGCCTTAAAGTGTTTATCAGTTTGACATAAGTTGGAATTTTGTGTTGCCAAAGGATTCTTTGTAGTTTTTCAGAAACTCCCGCAGTGTAAGATACTACTATTCCTCTCTTTTTTGTATCTTCAGAATTTTTGGTTTCATTCGCTATTCTTTCTTTCGTACATTTGTCCAATGACCACTGAGGGTACCCACAGTTTGTGAGTGCTCTCCTGATACGTTTTGACTCCTTTCATGTATAGTAAGGTGTTTTTAGCCGACAAAAAGACCATGTATAGTAAGGCGTTTTTAGCCACCCCATAAAACATAATTTTCTACTTTCTAATTTTCTATGCCTTTAAACTACACAAAATATACCTTATTTTATGTATAATTATGTGCTATGGTATTATAATGAAATAATAAACTGTACTGTATAATAACATCGTTTTATTTACCTTTGTGATGGCCGTTGATGGCTTGATGGAATGGAGTGGCCGCTTTCATCAGCATGATGAAACACATGATGAGGAACTTAGCCTTCTTCTTTCACCATCTTGAGGAATGATCCCTTGTAGGTGCTTTCTCTGTGATAATTGTATCTAGTTCTTCATCAATTGTGATATGTTTAGCTGGGTTGATAGCTTTTTGCACCAAGTGTACAGAGAGCTTGTGCGGGTTATCTGTGGAGCCTGCTTGATGGGATATTTTAACCTTGCAGTCTGCACTCTGCCTTTGAACTATCAAAGTTGAAACGAGTCCAAATGTCACTGTTTTCTATACATTTTCTCACTCTCTCGCTGTCGTCTGCCTGTCTCTTCTTTTACTGCCCTTTCAAACCATCTATGTTCTTTCGCTAAGATTTTAACCTCATTGTCGTCAAATGAGTGGTTGTAGCTTTTAGGTGCATATGTACTGCCCAATGAGGCCCACGAGTGCACATTGAGGCCCCTGCGATGTTGATAAGGTCTTTTTTTGAGAATTTATTGAGTCTCCCCAATGTACTGCTCTTTACAATTTTCATTCTTACAATGTATTAAAAAAACTACATGACTTTGTTTTTCATTTGGCAGCCCATCTTTTGGATGCACTGATTTTTGCCTTAAAGTGTTTATCAGTTTGACATAAGTTGGAATTTTGTGTTGCCAAAGGATTCTTTGTAGTTTTTCAGAAACTCCCGCAGTGTAAGATACTACTATTCCTCTCTTTTTTGTATCTTCAGAATTTTTGGTTTCATTCGCTATTCTTTCTTTCGTACATTTGTCCAATGACCACTGAGGGTACCCACAGTTTGTGAGTGCTCTCCTGATACGTTTTGACTCCTTTCATGTATAGTAAGGTGTTTTTAGCCGACAAAAAGACCATGTATAGTAAGGCGTTTTTAGCCCCCCCCCCCCCCCCCAAAAAAAAAACGACCATGTATAGTAAGCCGTTTTTAGCCGAAAAAAACGACCATGATTAGTAGCCGTTTTTAGCTGAAAAAAGACCATGTATATTAAGGCGTTTTTACCCGAAAAAAAGATCATGAATAGTAAGGCGTTTTTAGCCGAAAAAAAAGACCATACCTACAGTAAGGCGTTTTTAGCCGAAAAAAAAAATCACCATGGCATTTGTTTGTGCCATTTATATGTTCTCCATATATTTTTTGTTGTTTTTCTACTTTCCCCAACATGCTATAAAAATGCTGGCTAGCTAGCTAGTCTTAAAAGAATCCAAATTGTGGATTGGCACCAATGTGCGAGCCCGCTTGTCAATATGTGAGCCAAGTGTCGCATGTGACTTGCTACCAGCAGCGTGAAGACTTCCGGGCTCTCTTTGGACCTCGGATCCTCCAATCAGAGACGGGCTCTCCAAGTCCATTTGCGTATCAGCGACTGTTAAAGACAAGTGGAAATGTTTGTTTGTTTGTTTGTGAGATGTTGACATTTTTCATGGAGTCTACGTACGAAAGCACAAACGCAATCTCCATCGCATGAGTGTTGGCCAGATAAAGAGCCGACAGGAAGTGGATTTTATTTACACGTGTGCGCCTTTTCCGGACTTCCTCCTCCGGAATTCAAGCAAGCATGAAACTTTCCGACCAAATGTGTCTCGACTGCTCCAAAATAAATTCCAGTTGGGGACAACGAGAAAAGAAATACAGTGATAAAGGTACTTAATTGGTGATCCTCTCTCTCTCTGTCGTCTGCCTGTCTCTTTAATGTTTAATCCCCCCCGCCCCTCACCGCTGCGTTCTTGACCAATCACATGGCTTTAAACGAAGACTGGGCGCGGGGAATTCAGGACAAAAATGAGTCGGCTGCCATTTTCTTGTTAGGAGAACAGGCTTGTTCTCGAACGACACATCACTCATTGTGGCGCTGCGTGTGCATTCCGAAAAATAGTTCGGATGCCAAGGTAAATTTTTTATAAATTTAACATTCGTAAACCGAAAAGTTCGTAAGCCAAGAGGTGCGTCAACCGAGGTCTCACTGTATTAAAAATAGAGCTCAATGGAAAAGTATGAGGTTGACAAAAACACACAAGGTTCAACAAATCATTTGTCAAGATCACGGTTGCTCAAACCTGCGATTGTTTGTTTCTTCAATTTCCTTCCTTCAGGGTTGGACACGACGTTCTGGTGTCAAATGTCGCTTAACTCATTCACGGACATTACCGAATGTATTCTTTCATGACAAAAAAAGTTAATTCCTAAATAATATGGTTCTGGAGTTATCAGAGCTTGAAATGGGGCAGATGTACAAAATACAATACGTCACAAATTGAGTGGGGAATTGAAAATATGACGTCGAGCGCCATTCCCGAATTAGTTCGAATTATTATTTTTCTACCTTGTGTGCCGATAAAGCGCTGGTCAGGCCTCTGGCAATGATTTTCCCTTCCACGAGGGGGCAGGATTTGCCTTTTTCCATGTTTCAGCTCTTGTTAAAACGCTATATGAATCAATATGTGTTGTATTGTTTTGCATTTTTTGCATCTGCCCCCATTTCAAGCTCAGACAAGTCGACAAGACAAGAGTCGTATAACTTAGGAATTAACTCTTTTTTTTGTCACGAAAGTAGACAGTCTAAGGTTTCAAACGCAGCATTGAATTGTTATGTCATTCTAAAACTCAATATTCGGTGGGTCCTCAAATTTGATTGACATTGACAAAAACCCTGGCACAGAAGGGGACACATTTTTGCACATCATCGGGCAGTGAACAAGTTAATGACACACACATTTAAACATTAAAAATATATGTTAGTGTCGCTCTTAAAATATATAGGAAACATATTGAGGGGTGCTAGAAAAGAGTCTTGAGGAACTCCAGTTTTTTTTTTTTTTTTTGAAGAATTACAGGTAACATCCGACTTACGATCAGCTCGACTTACGACCACCAGTACTTATGACCAAGACCTCCTGACCCTATTTTTATTTTTTTAATTATACGCCTGCTAGCGCAATGCGCTAGCAGGCCGGCAACGCGCACGACAATTTTGGCCAGCCAGCCGGCATCTCACTCTTGCACAGCAATCGACTGTGTGATGGCACCTTTGCATGTCATTTAGCCTCCGAGGCTCTATTTGACGTTTTGAATGGATTTCGACTTACGACCGTTTGGTCGGAACGGAACTCGGTCATAAGTCGAATGTCACCTATATATAGTTAAATGCTGTATGTTTTCAAACGAGTCCAGGTGATTGATCGTAGAATTGACGGAAAATCATCTGCACCTGTGTTGTCACAGTTGTCTCCTCCATGGCCTGGACAACATCTCCATAAAAGAGCCGTGGTCACCTTCTGCTTCTGCCTGTAGAGCGGCCGAGTGGACAGCTTGTACCTGCAAGGTGGAAGTGGGGGAAAGTTTGGATGCGCCACGCAGAGCTGGAGTGCTCAGCTAGCAGTAGTCGCGTGTCAACCTAGAAATTACAGCAAAAGTCGACCCCAAATAGAGCCGCCCTGATGAGCAACTGGCCTTGTACGGCGTCATTCAACGTTGATGGCGACATGAGTCAGCAGAAATCGTCAGAGTGGAAAAATCACAGGTGTCAAATGAGTGCGGCGGTGGTTGTTTGCTTACATGACCAAATGGCAGTCTGGCATTCCGCTGGGACACGGACTTTGGGACTTGATGGTGTACTTCTCCGTACCGCACGCCACCGCCGCCGTCACCACGCGCTTATGCACAAAGGCGCACCAGTTCCTGCACAAAAAAACATTGTCATCATCATAATAATAACAGTAACAACAATAATAATAATAATACATTTCATTCATAAGCGCATTCATTTTACAGTCAGTAGCCACACGCGCCAGCGTTCACTCAAGCCGGAAGTAACTCAAATAGATTGAAAGCGAGCTAGCTAGCTAGCTAATAGATAGCCAATAGATAGCCAGCTAGATAACTATCTAGCCAGATAGCTAATAGATAGATAGCTAGATCGCTAGCCAGCCAGCTAGACAGCTAATCAATAGCTAATAGCTAGCTAGCCAGCCAGCTAGACATCTATTAGATAGCTAATAGTAGCAAATAAATAGCAAATACAAAGTTAGGTATCTAGCGAGATTGCTAGCTACCTACCTAGCGAGCCAGCCAGCTAGACAGCTATTAGATAGCTAATAGATAGCAAATATATGGCAAATAAAAAGCTAGGTAGCTAGCTATCTAGCTAGCTAGATAGCTAGCTACCCATCTAGCCAGACAGCTAGACAGCGATTAGACAGCATATAGATAGAAAATAGATAGCAAATAGAAAGGTAGGTAGCTAACTAGATAGCTAGCTACATAGCCAGCCAGCTAGACAGCTATTATATAGCTAATAGATAGCAAATAGATAGCAACTAGAGAGCAAATAAATCACAAATAGAAAGCTACAAGCCTAGCGAGCAAGACTGTCATAATTTATTATGTAACAGGAGCAGGAATCAGTACAGCTTGTGGGAAAAGACATTGTGAAAATATGCCACGAGTGCCCGTTATACAATGAAGGTCAAGGCGTGGAAAGGTTCAGGCGTTGCTTATACCGTTCGGTTGAGTTCCATTGACAACACCGAGCGGCAATCAAATTAACGTGAGCTGAAAATCCAAATGCCACCCAAAGGGCTGATTGTTTGAACAGCTTCACGGTGGCGTTTTCCTGCCGCCGGCGGATAAACCAGCCATGGGGAAAATATGACTTCATATACGGATTGGGAATTTGGATTCCTCCATTGTTTGCCGCACTTCCTGTTGGACGGGGCGGCGGGCGTCACCCTTCAAAAACTTTTGAAGGCAAATCATTTGAGACGTCGTCATGGTGAAAAGACAGAAGAGGAAGAGTGGAGGATGTTTGCATTTCCTGCCGAGGACATTTAGGAGACCATTGACCAATCGGCACATCAAATGGACTTTTTGGACATTTCTCCTGTGGCTGAGTGGGTGTCAACAATTTTGAAAAGGAAGGAAAAGCAACCCAAACTTCAGACTCGAAACCACCGGTGTCCAAGTCGAGGCCCGGGGGACCAAATCTGGCTCGCCACGTCATTTTAGAGAAATGCCATGCCCATCTATCGAGCTAGATAGCAAAGGAGCTAGTTAGCTATCTTTCTATTCGGATAGCATGCTAATCCCTGACAACACAGGCGTCCAAATTGAGGCCCTGGGGGCCAAATCTGGCCCGCCACATCATTTTATTCAGTCGGCAAAGCGATTGACATTTGTGAAATTCCATTTTGCTTTCTAAAGTCCAAACTAAAATTTCAAATTGTCATACTTAAACCACAATAACAATCATTATTGTTTTCCTTTAAATGTTGAAAATGAGTTTGTTGTGTGTTCCAGATGTAAAATGCGGTGGTGGGCGCGGGTGGCGACGGTGAGCGACATGCTGGCAGTCAAAACACGCAAGGACTGCCTCGCAGCCAAGGCGCCGCCCGCTTGGAAGAGACGCTGAAAGGAAAAGCGCGGCAGATTCCATCTCATGATTGACTCTTGGAGCAGGGGGGTAGCCAAAATGTTGATTTCACAGGATAGCAAAGCCCCCCTTTTATCCAACCAAAGTTCCTCAACTCACTTTGACAAGAGTTCCTCCTCAAAGAAGACGTCACGATTGTGCAACGAGGCCCTACTTTTGGCTAAATGAAGCACTAAACTCACTTCAACATTGTTCCTTGGTAGTAAAAGGCCACATAGTAGTCAAAGCAACACAGTGCTAATTTTGTCTAAATGAAACTCTGTATTCAATCTCTGGAATTCACTTCCACCCAACATCCGTAATATTGACTCCCTCCCTATTTTCAAATCCAGCCTCAAAACCCATTTGTTTAAAATTGCTTTCAATGTCTAATTCATTCTGCTATTTTATTATGTATCATTTTACTTATGGTTTTATTGTTATGTGCTTTGTTTTATTGTTTTTATTGTAAAGTGACCTTGGGTGTTTTGAAAGGCGCTTGAAATTAAATGTATTATTATTATTCACTTCAGCATAGTTCATTGTCAATGAGTGATAGAGTGCTTATGCTGGTATTTCATCATAAAACAACTTGAACTCCGAACCAGATGAGAAACAGGAATTAGAACCCAACAATGAGTTGCTACCGTCTGGTAGCAAAGCATTACTTTTGTCAAAATGAAGCTTCTCAACTCACTTCAACATAGGTCCTTGGTAGTAAGAGGCCACATTGTGGAAACTAGTGTTAATTCTGGCTCAACGAAACTCTCAATTCACTTCAACATAGTTCAATGTCACTGAGACGCCACTGTCTGGTGGCAAAGCACTACTTTGGTCTAAATGAAGCTTCTCAACTCACTTCAACATAGTTCCTTGACACTGCAACGCCACCGTCTGGTGTCAAAGTACTACTTTTGTCAAAATGAAGCTGTTCAACTCCCTTCAACACAGTTCCTTGACACTGCGATGCCACCGTGTGGCGTTAAAGCACGTCTTTTGTCTAAACAAAGCATCTCAACTCACTTCAACATAGTAGCTTGGTCGTAAGTTTGTGGAGATATAGTTTTGTGGAGATATAGTGTATAGATACATTGAGACGCCACTGTCTGGCGGCAAAGCACTACCGTGTCACTGCAATGCCACCATATGACAGCAAAACACTATTTTTGTCTAAATGAAGCCTCTCAACTCACTTTAACAGAGTTACCTGATCGTAACAGGCCACCTTTTTGGGAATCGAGTGCTACTTTTGTCTAAATGAAGCTTCTCAACACACTTCAATATCGTTCCTTGGTTCTAAATGTGTGGAAATATAGTGCTAATTCAGTCTAAATGAAACTCTCAATTCACTTCAACACAGTTCCGTGTCACTGCAATGCCACCATATGACAGCAAAGCACTACATTTGTCTAAATGAAGCATCTCCGTTCCATGATAGTAAGTAGCCACATTTTGGGAATCTAGTGCTACTTTTGTCCAAATTAAGCTTCTGAACTCACTTTAACACAGTTTTCCGATAGTTAGAGGCCACCTTTTCAGAAATTTAGAGCTACTTTTGTCTAAATGAAGCATCTCGACTCACTTCAACATAGTTCCTTGTCATTGCAATGCCACCGTATGGGATCAAAGCACTATTTTTGTCGAAATGAAGCTTCTCAACTCACCCACTTCGGGCCGGGTATTTTCCCCCATCTTGCATCAGGGGGGTCTCCTCGGTGGCACCGACGACGCCCGAGGTCATACCCCAATCATTTTCCTGCTCCTCCTCCTGCTCCACTTGGGGGTCTCGGGCCCTCACGTCTCCGCGAGTGCTCAGCAGAAAGGCCACGAGCACCAGCGCAACCTTGGCGGCTGTCATGACGGACACTTAATGGGTGAATGGGGGAGGGGGCTCGCGCGACCGCCGCCTGCTTAAAAAAAAAAACAAAAAAAAAAAACCAAGGAAGGTGGGGGCGGAGCGAGCAAGTGAGGAGGGGGCGTTTCCCGTGCCGACATCCAATCTAATGTTGGAGTTGACGTCAATTGCCAACAGGACAAATATTCGGGTTGAACCTTCAGACAAAAAAAAAAAAAAAAAATGTCATTAAAAACATGAACGCATATTCTTGGCATACAGTATTCTGAAGCTTGTATAACAAATATGAAGTTTTTTTGATTCTCCAGGTCAGAATCAGAATCATATTTTTTGGCCTTTGGTCATTTTTTCCAACTGAAAAAGACTTAATAATAATAATAATAATAATAATAATAATAATAATAATAATAATAGAGTTAATTTACAAGCGCATTTCAAAGCATCCAAGGACACTTTACAATTAAAAGAACAGTAAACACCAGAACACAATAAAACCATAAAACCATAAAACCATATTCATACACTTAGACTTAATATACAGGTAAGATCCGACTTACGAACCAAACGTCGAAATGGACAAAATCAATTAAAAATGTTGGTCGGCAGCGTTACGGCGGGTTGCATGGCTAAAGGCGCCATGTCGGCCACTGAACACAGATGCCAAAAAAAAAAAAAACAAAGTCAGGTAAAATTATGCTTTGTTTTGCTGACACAACAATATCTACTGTATTTTCCGGTGTATAAGGCGCAGCGGTGAATAAGGTGCATCCGCAAAGTATGGTGCATGTTCAAACTTTTTCCATATCCAGGTAAGATCCGACTTAGGGCCCCAAGTCAAATGACCGTAAGTCGAAATGGCCGCAAGTCAAAAATGGGCGTAAGTCGAAATACGTACATTCAAAATGTTGAATGGAGACTCGGAAATAACTGGCGAACTCCCCCTCGCTGGTGTCACCACGTGATCGATTGCTGTGCGAGAGTGAGATGCTGGCTGGCCAAAATTGTCGTACACGTTGCCGGCCTGCTAGCGCGTTGCCGTGCCAGGCGTAGGATTAAAATTTTAAAAATAGGGTCTGGAGGTCGCGGACGTAAGTTGACTTGGTCATACGTCGGATGTTACCTGTATGTTGCGTTTAGTTTTTGTTTTTTCGGGCCAAAAACACTTTACGATATATGGTCGCCTTTTTTTTTTTTTTAACCAAAAACGCCCGACTTCTGGATCCATGTTTTTTTTCATCTGAAAACACCTAACTTTATACGTATAGTCAGGGTTTTTTTTTCCAGCGAAAAACAACAGAAAAATAAAAATAAAAATAAAAATAAAAATAAAAATAAAAATAAAAATAAAAATAATGTACTTACTAGCTAATAATAAATCATAAAAAAAATAATAATTTACTCGCACCTTTCAAAGCACCCAAGGACACTTGGGTGGTTTACAATTAAAAAACTATAAACACAAGAACAATAAAACCATAAAACCATATTAATATACTCAGACTTAATTTATATTGGCAGTGTCTAAAAGTCACGAAAAAAAAGTTAGCGGACACCAGGGCAGACATCTCCGAAAAGTTGCCAGCCCTCCCATAAAGTTGCCTGCCCCATTTTTCACAACTTGAAACACAATAAGACGACTCATCGCAAAAAAAAACAACAAAACATTGTTGCAAAGTGTTAAGGATTGATAATCAGAATATGTAACAGAACAACACTTTAAAATGAAGTCATTGATGTACCTAGCACAAATGCCCCCTTGCTAAATTTGTCGTAAATATCATATCTGATGATTTTGCTCCAGTTGTGGTTTGCAGGTTGCACAGTGCGTCATCTGCTGTTATGTGTTGGATTGTCTCGGGTGCCTCTTTGCACAACCTACACCTTGGGTCTTGTCTGGTGTGGTATATCCCTGCCTCTATGGCTCTGGTGTTCAGGGCCTGCTCTTGACCAGCCAGGATGAGTGCCTCTGTGCTGTCCTTTAGGCCAGCCCTCTCTAGCCACTGATAGGACTTCTTGAGATTAGCCACTTCTGTTATGGTTCGGTGGTACATCCCGTGTAGGGGCTTTTCCTCCCATGATTGTCCCTCTTCCAGCACCTCATCCTCTGTTCCCCATTGTCTGAGACATTCTCTGAGTACATCATCCGTTGGAGCCTTCTCTTTCATGTATTCATGGAGCTTGGATGTTTCATCCTGGACAGTGGCTCTCACACTCACTAGTCCCCGGCCTCCTTCCTTACGGCTTGTGTACAGTCTCAGGGTGCTGGACTTGGGATGGAACCCTCCATGCATGGTGAGGAGTTTTCGGGTCTGAACATCCGTGGTCTGAATCTCTTCCTTTGGCCACCTTATTATTCCTGCAGGATATCTGATCACTGGCAGGGCATAGCTGTTTTTTGCCCGGGTCTTGTTCTTGCCATTGAGCTGGCTTCTGAGGACTTGCCTCACCCGCTGGAGGTATTTGGTCGTAGCCGCTTTCCTTGTTGCTAGTTCGAGGTTGCCATTGGCCAGTGGTATGTGAAGGTACTTGTACCTGTTTTCAATGTCTGCTATTGTTCCTTCAGGGAGTGAGACCCCTTCAGTGTGGACTACCTTGCCTCTCTTAGTCACCATCCGACTACATTTTTCCAGCCCGAATGACACTCCGATATCACTGCTGTAGATCCTGGTTGTGTGGATCAGGGAGTCTATGTCCCTTTCGCTCTGAGCATACAGCTTTATGTCATCCATGTAGAGGAGGTGATTGATCGTAGCTCCATTTCTGAGGCGGTATCCATAGCCTGTCTTGGCGATTATCTGGCTGAGAGGGTTCAGTCCTATGCAGAACAGCAGCGGGGAGAGTGCATCACCTTGGTATATGCCACATTTGATGGACACTTGCATTAGTGGCTTGCCATTGGCTTCAAGTGTGGTTTTCCACATCCTCATCGAGTTTGCAACGAAGGCTCTCAGGGTCCTGTTGACCTTATACAACTCCAAGCATTCAGTGATCCATGTGTGTGGCATCGAGTCATATGCTTTCTTGTAATCAATCCAGGCTCTGCACAGGTTGGTATGTCGGGACCTGCAGTCTGGTTGACTGTTCTGCCAACCAGCAGCTGATGTTTGGCACCTCTTGTATCTCTACTAATGCCTAAAAAAGGATTAAAAAATGTTATTATCGTGTTACCTTGACTCCTAAATGAAGTCCAAGTCTCTCTGTCAGCGAAGAAAGTCGTCCTTGATCAGTCCTGTTCCGACTGTATGTTTTCAGTGCTGAGAATGAGCGCTCTACTGATGCTGTAGTAGCTGGAACAGTGAGCATGAGCTGGAGCAACTTTGTCGCTTCAGGAATAGTTTCAATGAGATCCTTCTTGGCCAAAAAGCAGAGAAGCTGTCCAGGAGATTTACATTCGCCCCTCACCTTTTGTGAGCTATACAGTCCGGTGTTGGTCTTCCTTTAATTATTATCTCCTGCTTCGATTGAAAGTCCAGTTTAGAAAATGCTTTCAATTGAGATATGTAATCCACCATTCTGAAAATGAGGCCAATCAACACAAAAAAATGACAGGATGCTCACCTATGCACACAGTTTTGATCAAAATGACTGTATATATATATATATATATATATATATATATATATATATATATATATATATATATATATATATATATATATATATATATATATATATATGGAGTGCCCCTCTAAGACCCCTGAATAGACCTTTCCAGGGAGGCTGAGGAGTGTGATCCCTCTGTAGTTGGAACACACCCTCCGGTCCCCCTTTTTAAAAAGGAGGTCCACCACCCCGGTCTGCCAATCCAGAGGCACTCTCCCCGATGACCACGCAATGTTGCAGAGGCGTGTCAGCCAGGACAGCCCCACAACATCCAGAGCCTTTAGGAACTCCGGTCGGATCTGATCCATCCCCGGGGCCTTGCCACCGAGGAGCTTTTTAACCACCTCGGTGACTTCAGTCACAAGGATCGGAGAGCCCACCTCGGAGTCCCCAGACACTGCTTCCTCTAAGGAAGGCGTGTTGGTGGAGTTGACGAGGTCTTAGAAGTACTCTGCCCACCGGTTCACGACGTCTCGAGTCGAGGTCTGCAGCGCCCCACTCTCACTGTACACAGTGTTAGTGGTGCACTGCTTTCCCCTTCTGAGACGCCGGATGGTGGACCAGAATTTCCTCGAAGCGGTCCGGAAGTCGGCTTCCATGGCCTCACCGAACTCTTCCCGTGCCCGTGTTTTTGCCTCGGCGACCACCGAGGCTGCATTCCGCTTGGCTAATCGATACCTGTCAGCTGTCTCAGGAGTCTCACAGGCTATATAGGCCCGGTAGGAGTCCTTTTTGTAAATATGGGTTGTTGCAATATATCTAAATGCATCTCTTGATTCTGCACTATGTACAGTCTTGTTTATAGAACGGTTTTTGCACATCTACATTTGCACAGTATACAGTTGATATTTTTATTTTGTTATGCTTAGAATATCTTGCTTTCACTCCCACCCCAACCCCATCCCTCTTCAATTGCTGCTGTGGACTGCAAATTTCCCCCGGTAGGAGTCCTTCTTCAGCTTTACGGCATCCCTTACTACTGGTGTTCTTCAGCGAGTACGGGGGTTGCTGCCACGACAGGCACCAACCACCTTACGGCCACAACTCTGATTTGCCGCCTCAGAAAGGGAGGTACGGAACATGGTCCATTCGGACTTAATGTCCCCCACCTCCCCCGGGACATGTCTATAGTTCTGCCGGAGGTGGGAGTTGAAAGTCCTTCTGACAGGGGATTCAGCCAGACGTTCCCAACAAACCCTCACAACACGTTTGGGTCTCCCAGGTCGGACTGGCATCTTTCCCCACCAACGGAGCCTACTCAGCACCAGGTGGTGATCAGTTGACAGCTCCGCCTCTCTCTTCACTCGAGTGTCCAAAACATGAGGCCGCAAATCCGATGATACAACTATAAAGTCAATCAGCGAGCCAAGGGTCCAGGACACCAAGGGTGTCCTGGTGCCACGTGCACATATGGACACCCTTATGTTTGAATAAAGTGTTTGTTATAGACAATCCGTGTCGAGCACAGAAGTCCAATAACAAAAGACCACTCCTGTTCTGATCGGGGGGGCCGTTCCTCCCAATCATGCCCCTCCAGGTCACATTGTCATTGCCCACATGAGCATTGAAATCGCCCAGCAGAACAAGGGAGTCCCCAGGGGGAGCGCTCTCCAGCACACCCCCTAAGGTCTTCAAAAATGATGGGTACACTGAACTGCTGTTTGGTGCATATGCACAGACAACAGTCAGAACCCGTCCCCCCACCCGAAGGCGGGGGGAAGCAACCCTTTCGTCTACCGGGGTGAATCCCAACGTACAGGCGGTGAGTCAATAAGTATGCCGACACCTGCTCTACGCCTCTCACCGTGGGCAACTCCGGAGTGGAAGAGAGTCCAACCCCTTTCGAGAGGGCTGGTACCGGAACCCAGGCTGTGTGTGGAGGCAAGCCCAACTATGTCTAGTCGGAACTTTTCGACCTCGTGCACCAGCTCAGGCTCCTTCCCTGTAAGAGAGGTGACATTCCACGTCCCAAGAGCTAGCTTCTGCAGTCGAGGGTCGGACCGCCAGGGTCCACGCCTTTGACTGCTGCCCAGCTCACAATGCACCCGACCCCTCTGGCCCCTTCCATAGGTGGAGAGTCCTTGAGAAGGGGGACCCACGTTTCCTCTTCGGGCTGAGCCCGACCGGTTCCCATGGGTGTAGGCCCGGCCACCAGGCGCTCGCCAACGAGCCCCATCTCCAGGCCTGGCTCCAGAGAGGGGCCCCGGGGCCCATTTGTCTTTCTCATCATACGGGGTCTTCTGAGTCATACTTTGTCTGGTCCTTTACCCCTACCAGGGGCGTAAAGCCCCAGACAACCTAGCTCCTAGGATCATTGGATATATATATATACACACACACACACACACACACACACACACACAGTGGTACCTTGGTTCTCGACCATAATCCGTTCCAGAAGCCTGTTCAAAAACCAATTTGTTCACACTCTGAAACCATTTTCCCATTACAAATAATGTAAATCGTATGTATGTATTTTGGACACCTGCGCTCATTTCAAGATCATATTACTCCAGACCCATGTCATTTAGGAATTAACTCCTTTTTTGACGATGAAAGAAGATAGAGTCGGCTTTCTAATCAGAATCAGAAAACCTTTATTCGTCCCACAATGGGGAAACTTGCATAATGCTGTATTTGAATGTTGATGTCATCCTAAAAGTCAATCTTCTGTGGGTCCTGGAATTGGAGTGACAATGACAAAAACCCTGGCACTAGAGTGCACACATTTTTTGCACGTCTGATGAGTTAAAATAAATCGGACTCATCTTGATCGGCTAAGTGTATAGAACATCTAAAGAATTTTCCTCCCCTGCTCATCTGCTTCATGTCACAAAGAGGGCACAGCAAGTGCTGAAGAATGAACGACTCTCTGTGTCTTTGTGTTGTCATGTTATTTGTTATTTCTTTTTTTTTAACTACAACATGGCGCTGCAAGAGTGGCTGCTTTTCCAGCAGCTCTTGCACTTTGTTTTTCTACTTCTTCCTTTCCTTTTCCTGTCATCACTTTGCTGCTGTAAAATGTCAATTCCTCCACTGCGAGACGAATAAAGGTACATCCAAATCAATAAGACGCAACTACGATAAACAATTGACAAATACAGTAAGTATGGCTGAATGCAACATTATTTCTCATTATGTTCTTTGACTGGCTCTGATCGCCCCATTTGCACTGGTATCGCCTCATCAGCATGACTAACCTAACAATCTAAGAAGTCAGTTGTAAATACAGCTAGCTATTCGCTGTCTACCTGGCTGGCTGTTGGCTATCTGGCTAGTTATTATCTATCCATTAGCTAGCTGGCTAGTTATTAGCTGTCTAGCTGTTAGCTGGCGACTATCTGGCGATCTATTAGCTATTTATTAGCTATCCATTAGCTAGCTGGCAAGCTATTAGCTGTCTAGCTGACTGGCTGTTAGCTGTCTAGATGTTGGCTATCTGGTTAGATATTAGCTGTCGAGCTGGCTGGCTGTAAGCTGTCTAGCTGGCTAGCTGTCGGCTAACTGGCTATGTATTCACTATGTATTTGCTATCTAGCTTTCTATCTATTTGGGTTGAGTGAACGCTGGCGCATGTGGCTGCCGCTGCTCACCCACAGGAAAAACTTTATCCTGTGACTGTAATGTGACCTTGAGAGTTTTGAAATGTATTCTTCTTCTTCTTCTTCTTCTTATTATTATTATGATTATTTGTGGTTCAAGATGGCCGTTGACTTTGAGTGTGGCCTCTTTGACGAGAATGTGACGATGAAACAAGGCAAATGACTTTGCTTCCGGTGACGGTGGGGCAGGTTGGACTTTTGAGCCCAAAGAAATCCCGAGACGCCTTTGCACTCGAAGCCGTCACTTACTATCTGGAGCCATTTCCTCTTGGAGCCAAAGCAACTCCTTGTTCCTTCCTCTTTGGCTCTCCATCTTCATCCTTTCCTGTGAAGCGATAAGGACGCAGGAAATCCATTGCCTGCTTTCCTGTCACACTGGAGATGGAGGCGTGAGATTGAAAGACCAGTTGAACAGCAGAAAAGAAATCGGTGGAGACCAATGGCAACACAGATCAAATACTTTTATTTTGGGGGGCAATGTGAGGAATAACGGCAACTGTTGACAGCGCCCGTGGTGAGAATTGATAAGATGATTCATGAAAAAGTTGTCTCATGCGTTTGCTGATTAAATTGAGCAGAGAATGTTCCCCATTGGATGAGAGCGCGCGTGCGTTTGTGTCACTTCCGAGGAATTTTGCATCCAAACTCTGGTGGGATGTGTTTGTGTGAAGGGGGGCGGGGGGGATTCAAACGGGGCGTGTGACTAAACGGGGGATGAAAAGAAAAGTGAAAGTCGACTGAATCCATGTGAAAAAAATCAACATCAAAAATACAGAGTACTTCCGGCTTGAGTGACCAGTGTGTGACGAAACTGGGCTGACGAGTAAAGTGAAAGTTGACGGAATCCACGTGAAAAAAAAATAAAAAAGAAGGTTCTATCACACAGCACGTCGAGCTACATTTTTATGATTAACACATCCCTAACAAAATGATAAAGCTTTTCATTAGTCTTTACTTACACTTGCGCGAGTCAGTGTGTGTGTGTGTGTGTGTGTGTGTGTGTGTGTGTGTGTGTGTGTGTGTGTGCGTGTGTGTGTGTGTGTGTGTGCGTGTGGTGCCTCGACTGGGATCACCACCTTATCGTGGTGAGGCACTTTGCGCGCCTCAATGACCCTGAGAGCTATGTCGGCCGGAGTCTTGCACTCCTGGCAGGGTCACCCAAGCCGAACAGGTCGAGGGGTAGAGGCCAGACAAAGAGTGATCCCAAACCCGCACCCGGGTTAGGCGTAGGCGGAGCCCAACAAACCGGACTACCGGCAGCCCCCTGCAACTCCTGCCAGAAAATGGTCGTCATGAGTATGCTCATGCCACCAGAAACTCATCTGGTAAGAGCGAAGATGGTGGAAGTGTGGACTGTGCACCCACACACTCACCTTAATCTCTACCTTTGCGCAAGCTTCTTGCCCCAATCCCCATCCCATGGAAACCCAAAGTCCTGTGGCGATGTGGAATGGCGGTGGGCACAGGCCAAGGATGTGGCTGGAAGTGCCTATCCCAGACATGGGCAAACTACGGCCCGTTAGGCTTTTTAATCCGGCCCGCCGAACTTGCCCAAAGTATAGTAAAAACAGTGTCTGAAACTCATGACAAAAAGTTAGCGGACAACAGGGCAGATAACTGAAAAGTTGCCTGCCCCATTTTTCACAACTTGAAGCACAATGAGACAACAAATCACATTAAAAAACATTGCCACAAAGTATAAAGTTTTTTTAAAATCAAGAATGTACCTACTCCAAATGCTACCGTGCTTAATTTACGGTAAATGCGCATGGCTGTAGATTTTGCTGCAGTAGTCAATTGTCATTGTGGTGCACAATGCAACGTTTGCATTGCTTCCTACGAGCCACTAAGCCCCTTTCATAAGTCTCACGTACACTTTACAGTCACGGTTTAATGTAAATTTACGTTTTGTAGCGTCACATATGTTGTTAGCTTCTTTTGAATCTTTCTTCTGGGCTGAGGTTCTGTGCATCTATTTTGGAAAATGACATGCAATTGCACGACTTTATAACGCTTGCGAAAGTCCGGAAGAGAGAAGCAGGCTTCTGATTGGCTGCCGTGCCGAGTATGCAAATTTCAACTGCAGGTAGCCTATGTCTGTGTGCTCGGCGACGGTACACGTGTATTGTTTGCGCGTGAAGGCGAGGGCGTCCGTGGCGAGTTTGTTGAGCGCGCGGTCAGGACAAACCATCTATGATTTGGCGGAATTTAACACAAGTAGGTATTATTGAGCTAGAATATTTTGTTGTGTAATAATATGTTTTGAATGTTGAAAGTGATTCCATTTTTCAATAAATATTGATTTCTTTAACTTTGCTCCTTCAATGAAAACGTATTAAAAACAGACGCAATCTTAATAAATCACAGTGCATATGTTATTTTAATCTATTTCCATTTCCTCCTCCAAGTACAGTAAAGTCTCGTTATATCGATATTCAAGGGAGTCCGAAAAAATATCGATATAACCGGGACTATCGATATATCCGACCCTGTTTGCATGTAATTTTCTCTGTGCGTGCATAGAAATAGTATCGATATAACCGGGACTATCGATATATCCGATATCGATATAACGAGACTTTACTGTATCTGCGAAATAGTATATAAAGGCCATATTCCTTGAGACAAATTTATTAACTAATCAGGGATATTTTTCACATTCGAAAGACAGTTAATAAATTGGGTTGTAGTGTTCTTACTGTGCTATGAGGTTTGTACACACTACATTTAAAGGACAACCGGCACCATTTTTTTTGTTTCCCACTGACATCAGAAAAACGTTTTATAGCATCTAAAATACCCAAATCAGGCAGGCTGATATTTTTAGTTAAATGAAAAACACCAATAAAAATGACTTCAAAATGAATCCGGAAATGGCCAGTTTCAGAAGGTCCCACCCTCTTGTTCGTGACTTCACGCCAAGACGCCTTGCCTTGCTCGAGAATCAAAACAATGGCTTCAGATTCGGAGAAGATGCTTTCTCTTTACTCATCCAATTATGAATATGATTCAAATAGTTCTGAAGAGGAAAATATAAATGTTTGCAATCGATTAAAGAAGGTCTTCAGGGTCATTTTAAGTGATCAAGACTGAGGTGTAGTGTCACAGAAAATGCAGAAGATGGCGGCAGAGCTCCGTTGGAAATGGGCTGATTTGTCAGCTGGGAATTTGTGTCAGCGAATATCAAATAGTTGTCTTGGTGAAACACACAACGATTCACCATGGCGTTATTTACGTGTTTTCCTTCTAATTTCGCCATCAACACGTTTCAACACGAAGTTTTCAGACCAAACAAAGTACCCAAAATACATTGTGTGTCGCTTTCTCGGTCAGGGGCGGTCCAAACGTGACGTCACATGGGGATCGTCATCAACTCGAAAACAAGACTTCATGAATATTCAGCGCAAGTCTTAAAACTTAAACTATAGCTATATGCTGTGGAATCTTTGTAAAATATGCTCAGTCGAAGTCATTTGAAGTGATTTTATAAATTATGGACATAACTTGTCCGGTGGCGTCGGTTGTCCATTAATGCTTTAGGTTTAATATTTCCGGCCCAAACACTCCCTCCAAATGCTCATGGCCCGGCCCCTCTGTCAAATTTTAGAACCCAATGCGGCCCGCGAGTCAAAAAGTTTGCCCACCCCTGGCCTAGCCAAACCATGCACACAGGCGACAATGGAGTGATGGTCGTTGATAGTGCGGGATGGAGCAGCGCATCTCCTCGGCAGCTTCCATTGTGTCTGAGCAGCTCCACACTGCTCACCCCTGTGATGGGGAAGGACCTAGAAAAAGTGGTCTAAAAATTGTCTGCTCTCCACACTCCGGACCGTAAACCGCAATCGTCGGAGCATCCCTTCTGCGGTCGAAACTTCAAAAAACGAATCACAAAAAAACTAAGCATTGCTTCGTGGAATGTCCGCAGGCTGTTGGACCTGGCTCAAACCGCTCAGAGGCCCCACCGGAGGACAGCACTTGTAGCCATGGAGCTCGCAAGATACAACATCGACATTGCAGCCCTCAGCGAGACCAGACTACATGGAGAAGACTCCCTGACAGAGGTTGGTGCAGGGTATACCTTCTTCTGGAAAGGGGTCCCCGAAGGCAACCGCCGTATCCATGGAGTTGGCTTTGCTGTGAAGTCCCAACTGCTGCAATGCTTTCCGGAATCCCCTATTGGCATCAATGAAAGGCTGATGACCTGGCGCATTCCCTTGGCAAAGGGACGCTTCGCTACGCTCATCAGTGCTTACGCACCAACTCTGGATGCCAACCACATTGTCAAGGACGAGTTCTACGGAGCTCTGGACACCATCCTGCAGAAAACTCCGGCCACGGATAAGCTCCTCATCATGGGAGATTTCAATGCAAGGGTGGGCATGGAACATCTCGTATGGAATAAAGTTACTGGCCAGCATGGAGTGGGAAAGATGAACACCAATGGCCTTCGGCTACTCTCCCTCTGTGCAGATCATCACCTGGTCATTACTAATACCATCTTCCAAATGAAAGACAGGTTCAAGACCATTTGGCAGCACCCCCGCTCCAAACATTGGCACCTCCTGGACTATGTGATTGTCCGTCAGAAGGACATACAGAATGTCCTTATCACCCGTGCCATGCGTGGAGCTGAGTGTTGGACTGACCACCATATGGTCAGATCCAAACTCCTCATACGCATACATCCCCGTCGTCCAAGGACAGCTCCCAACGGAAAGCTCTGCTGCACAGCACTGACCAACCCCACCATCAAAGCCAACCTTCAACGTCTCCTTGCCGAAAAACTCGACAAGATCCCAGAGGAACCGGTCGACTGGCAAGCTCTGCGTCAGGCTATTTACAGCACAGCCTCAGAAGTGCTTGGACAGTCAAGGAGAAGACACCAGGATTGGTTCGATTCAAACTCGGATGAAATACAGTCCATTCTAAAAGCAAAACATGAGGCCCACAAAGCTCTTCTGTCCTGTCCCACATCTCACACCCGGAAAGCAATATTTACTGAAGCAAGGGCAGCAACCCAGCGGGCACTCCGTGTCATGGAGTACACCTGGTGGTTGCAGAAGGCACATGAGATCCAATATCTGGCAGACTGTAACAACACCCAGGGTTTCTACAATGCCATCCAAGAACTGTACGGCCCTAGAAAGCAAAAACTTTCTCCAGTGCAATCTGCTGATGGCTCTGTGCTCCTTAAGGACCGCCATGAGATCCTTGCTCGCTGGGCAAACCATTTCGAGACCCTTCTCAACACCACCAACCCCGTCAACTCAAAAATTCTGGACAATCTTCCAGACCTGCCGCCAATCATGAGCCTCGACACCCCACCGTCCTTTTTAGAGACCAGGCAAGCCATCGTGAGCCTTAAGGACAACAAAAGTGCTGGAACACGGGAAGCTCCCACAGGACTGGAAGGATGCCAACATCATTGTAATCTACAAAAAAAAAAGGGGACAAAACAGCGTGTGGGAATAGCCGAGGAATCTCTCTCCTCTCCACCGCAGGGAAAATTCTGTCCAAACTCATGCTCAGTAGGTTGGTCAAGCATCTCTCAGAGTCTGTGCTTCCAGAAACGCAGTGTGGTTTCCGGAAGACAAGATCCACCACAGACATGATTTTTGTATTAAGGCAGCTTATGGAGAAGAGCAGAGAACATCACCTGGACCTCTACATAGCCTTCATAGATCTCAACAAAGCATTTGACACCGTCAACCGTGAGTTGCTATGGAAGCACCTCTCCAAACTTAGGGTTCCACCCAAGTTTCTTTGTATCCTCCAGCAGCTGCATGACGGGATGCAAGCCAGAGTACTCTTCGGAGAGCTCCAGTCAGAGCTCTTTGGGGTGAACGTTGGGGCGAAGCAGGGCTGTGTCTTGGCTCCAGCACTCTTTAATATCCTCCTTTCTGCCATCACGTGCCTATTTCACAAAGGCATCGGACATGAAGATGGCATCCGCGTGGAATACCGCCTCGATGGAAACCTCTTCAACATCAGACGCTCCAGGCCCACACAAAGACAAATATCTGCCACATCTGCGAACTTCAGTATGCTGATGACTGTGCTGTACTAGCTCACAGCTCAGAATCTATGCAGCATGCTCTCAATACCATTTCTAACTTATACCAGTCTTTTGGTCTCCAGATCAACATAAAAAAAACAGAGCTCATGTTCCAACCTGTGTCGCGAACTCCCACACCACCCAGTTTTCACATCAATGGCATTTCACTAGATGTAGTGGATTGTTTTACCTACCTTGGCTCCACTTTGTCCACCAATTGCTCCCTTGACATTGAAATACACAATCGTATAAATAAAGCCTCATCATCGTTTGGACGTTTACGCAGCAGAGTGTTTATGAACCGTAACCTGAGAATTGGAACCAAGATTGCCGTATACAGCGCAGTATGTCTGTCCACTCTCCTCTATGGGGCAGAAACATGGACCACATACCGCCGGCACTTAACTACCCTTGAGGCCTTCCACATCCGGAGCCTGCAGAAGATCCTTGGCCTGTCCTGGGAAGATCGAGTTCCTCACTCAGACATCTTTCAGCGCACAAATTCCATCTGCATGGAAGCAGCAGTTGCAAAAAAACACCTTCGGTGGATTGGACACACCATCCGCATGCGCGATCACCGCCTGCCCCGCCAAGTCCTCTATGGACAGCTGAAAGATGTGAAGCGCTCTGCAGGGGGGCAAAAGCGACGCCTCAAGGACTACACCAGGGACCTCCTCAAACGAGCCAACATCAACATCACGGAGCTCGAAGCTTTGGCCTCAGACCGACAAACCTGGCAGACCACTAGTGCCAGGATAGTCTCTAAAATACATCAAATCCACATAGACAGACAATTAGAGAGACGCATTCAACGGCACCAGCGGGCGGCTGGTACCCCCCTGCCATCCGGCCTCCCATCTTCCAACTGCGGACGTGTCTGCGGCTCAAGGATTGGGCTCTATGCCCATGAAAAGTGGCACCAGCGACATCGTCGCTAAGCCCCCCCGCCCCAACATCCCCTCCCTGGGAGCAAGCGTCATCATCACCTATGATGGACAGCTAGAAGTGTGTGCATGTGCGTGCGTGCGTGTGTGTGTGTGTGTGCGCGCGCGTGTTACTTCCGGTTGAGAAATGGTGATGAAACGGGGCTGAAGAGAAAAGTGAAAGTTGACCAGTGACGTGCTGTCAGGGCATCATGGATCATCTATCAAATGACACAATAAACTAAACAGTTATATTTATTTAGTGATTTGTACTTTAACGTTCTTTTCCAATTAAATTCACCATTTTTGGATTTTTTTTCAAAATGGCTGAATTTTCACATTTACCGTTCAAATACTGGAGAAGTGGAGACGAGCGGTGAGGCAGCAGCCGGCTGAGCCTCACCATTGATTGCACAATGACTCTGCTAACTGTGCTGGCTCACTCTGCAGTCAGACCGCATTGCTGTCCCTCTGCAGATCGCCATTAATGTGTTCAAACACTTTTTGTATATGAACTACATTTCTACACTTTAGCTGGTGTATAGAATGTACAGTCACTGTACATTATAAACACTGTACAACAGTGTTTATCTTATTTTATTTTGATCAAAACTGTGTGCCTAGGTGAGGCACACAGTTCTCCTGCCGCATGACAGGGGGCGCTGGTGATTACAGAGATTCTTGCGCCTCCTCGGCTGCAGAATACAGTGAGACCTCAACTTACAAACACCTTATCTTACAAACGTCAAATTTCTGAAAATTAAACCTTATAATAAGCACTATTTTCATAATACACACCCACCACGGCTGGCGGAGTGATCTTCGGCGGAAGCACACGACCGAACAGCACCAGAGGTTAAGTTACCAACAGTCCTTATGGAAGGTGACTCTCCTTCCATAAGCCATCAACGACCAACAAAAAGGTAAATAAAACTTTTTTTACAGCACAGTTTATTGCTTTAATTACAGTCCTCATGTAATGCGCCTCTCTTTCCAAACAGCAATTCCCTTTGACTTTCGACCTCCAACGCCATTCCATCAAGCCATAAATGACCATCACAAATGTAAATAAAGTGACTTTATGATACAATGCAGTGTATTTCTTTCATTACAATACAATAGCACATTTATTATACATACTATAAGGTATGTTGTGTGTAGTTTTAAGGCTTATTTAGTTGAAAAGTATATTTTATGGAAACCCGGGAAAGGATTATTCCCATTTTAATGGTTTCCTATGGGAAATTCATTTTTGAGATACACACTTTTCGCCTTACACACTCTGTCTGGGAAACAATTAAGTTTGTAAGTTGAGGTCTCACTGTAGAATTAGTGATGACAAGCTGCAGTAAAGAGTTAGCAAGTTAAGTGCAACCATCCAGTCATTTTTTCGTGTTGCTTGGCGTTATTTTCAGAATGGAGGATAACATCTCTAAATTGAAAGAAATAGAGAGACTTTTAAAACCGAAGAAAGATAAGGAAAGCTTCTACAAAGAAGGTATAGATGCCTTTCTTCAGAAGAAGCAGCGCATGGACTTCATTTACAAGTAAAGCTAAGACGATAAGAACTTTCTTCTTTTGATTCTTTTTTTTCTATGCTACAGTTTATCTAACGAATGCTGACATGACATTTGAAACAAAACACGTTAACTGTTGCCAATCAAATGGTGAATAAGCTACTCTGTGGAGTTCATATGTTTGTAAATCTGACTGTGATGACGTCAGTGCCTCACCAGCCATCAATCTCACCGAACGTCACTGAAGTTGACTGAATCCACGTGAAAAAAACACAGTTCCATCACAACAGAGTTTTAGAGCTAAATCTGAGGGAAATCTTTTTTATTCTCCACACAGTTGGTTTTTTAGCAACAGCACAAGAATTTCCATGGATAACGCGACAAATCAGATTGTTTCCAATTTCGAGGGGAAAAAAACATCCAGTCACATACCCGCTGAAGTTTCTGTGGCGACGTTTTCAATGCATGGCCAGCAGCTGGCAGCACGGTTCTATACATGATGTCAAACGACGCGTGTTCCAAAACACACAACATGGTGAAGAAAAACACAAGAACGGCGGTGCCAAAACAACTACCAGGCATGTAAGCGTAGAAGCGGCGTTCATCAATCACCATTCCGTCCATCGATTAATCAAAATGTGTCTAGATTGTGCCCAGGAGATTGCCCTGGCAATTGGAAGCCGTGGGATGTTGTTTTTCCGGCTATGCGCCTTGAGGATGCGCAAAAAGTGCATCCGGTTTCTTTTCTTCTGTTGGATTCCAGCAGCTTTCTTGTTCGTTGCCCACTACAAAAGCGATTCAAGGTAAAAAAAAAAGAAGAAAACTTTAGCTTCATTTATTCAAATGCACAAAATAGTATTTGCGAAATGTTTCAATATGCACGTTTTAAAATGACCGTCCAAGAAGCGAAAACACCGTTGTGAAAAACGAGGTGGTTACGTCATTTAGTCTTGTTCATTTAGAACGTTTCATGTGGGCGAGTTCAAAATGTCTCATTTGTGTTTCGTGGCATCAATTTGACATATTGCAGTGCTTTTTATTTATTTATTTTTGCCGCTGAACACAATCGTCGAAATTCAAATAACGCATCGGGATCAAAGTTCATAAATTGAAAATGGGGTCAAAGTTCATGAAGTTAAAATGTAATAGGTACGATATAACTAAAGTTCTTTGTCATTCTTGGCTCGCGTTCTCTTGTATGGAGATGCAAAATCAATCAATTTATTCTATCGATAGACATCCGGGTCAAGTGAACACTGGCGTATGTGGCTGCCGCTGCTCCCCCACAGAAAAACTGATCCTGTGACTTTAAAGTGACCTTGAGAGTTTTGAAAGACACTTAGAAATGAAATGTATTCTTCTTCTTCTCCTTCGTATTATTAGTATTATTAGTATTAACTCTGAAGGTGACTTTAAAGTCACATGATAAGTTTTTCTGTGGGTGGGCAGCGGCAGCCACAAATAAAATAAATAGAAAGTTAACTAGCTAGCAAATACATAGCTCATAGATACCTAATAGATACTGTAGCTAGCCAGATAGCAAGCTAGATAACCAGCCAGCTGCTCGTCAATAGATAGCTAGATAGCCAGCCAGCTAGATATAAAATAGCAAATAGATAGCTAGCTAGCAAATGAGCAAAATTGATAACAACGGCAGTTTAAGACAAGAAAGAAAATAATAAAAACACTTCTACTTTCATTTCTTTCATCACTTTGCTGCTCTGAAATGTAAATTTCTCCACTGCGAGACTAATAAAGGCAAATCCAATCCAATCCAAACAAAAGTGTCTCACATATAATACATGTAACATCCGACCTACGACCAGCTCGATTTAGGACCACCCATACCTACGACCTCCAGACCTTATTTTTAAAATTTTAATTCTACGCCTGGCACCGCAACGCACGAGCAGGACGGCAACGCATACAACAATTTTGGCCAGCCAGCCAGCCAGCATGTCACTCTCGCACAGCAATCGACCGTGTGATGGCACCAGAGGCGGGGAGTTTGTGAGTCATTTAGCCTCCGAGTCGCTATTCAACATTCTGAGTGGATTTCGACTTCCAACCATTTAGACTCACCGCCATTTTCACTTACAACCATTTGGTCGGAACGGAAATCGGTCGTAAGTCGGATGTTACCTGTATATAAATATAATGGTATCAGAATCAACATTTCCGAAACTAGCTGTTGATTTATTAGCGACAGGAAGTAGGTTAGCATGTCCCATAGGGCAAAGCAATTCTTCCGCAGTATCACAGGAAGGATGGATGAATTGTTTCCATTCATTCATCTTGAAAAAATGTTTCTCGTCAACGTCAAGCGGAGATGTCGACGAGGGTCGCCGTGGTAACGGGTGGCAACAAAGGCATCGGCAAGGCCATCGTGCAGGCGCTGTGCAAAGACTTCCAGGGTGACGTCTATCTCACCGCCAGAGATGAGTATGTCTCGTCATATGACAACACGCAACTTCCAAAAAGACTCGGAAAAATGAAAACCTCTTTTTCCCCGACAGGGGGCGCGGTAAGGAGACCGTAGCGTCCTTGAGCGGCGAGGGTTTGAAGGCTAACTTCCACCAGCTGGACATCACCGACATGAGCAGCATCTTAAAGGCCGCAGAATTTTTTCAAGAAAAATATGGCGGCGTGGACGTGCTGGTCAATAACGCCGGCATCGCCTTCAAAGGTAGCGAGCGCTTAGCCATTGAAACACTGCTGGACGTAAGCGCATTGCCGACCTCAAGCTACCTCCTTTCACTCTTGGATTGTATTGTATTTTGTACAGCTGCCCCCATTTCAAGCTCAGATAATTCCAGACCCCTCGTATCACTTAGGAATTAACTTTTTGTCTGATGAAAGAAGATAGTCTAAGGTTTCTAACGCTGCATTTAATGTTGATGTCGTCCTAAAAGTCAATATTCTGTGGGTCCTGCAATTTGAGTGACAATGACAAAAACCCTGGCACTGGAGTGGACACATTTTTTTGCGCAACACTTGCCCATCACTACTATTATTATTATGATAATCATTGGTAGCTATTTGCTATCTATTAGCTATTTCTAGCTAGCTGCATATTCACTATCTAGCTGGCTGGCTATCATTTTGAACGGATTTCGTCTTACAACCATTTTTGACTTGCGAGCATTTCAACTTAGGGCCATTTGACTTACGACCGTTTGGTCGGAATGGAACTCGGTCGTAAGTCGGATATTAACTGTATATGGAAAAAGTTTGAAAACGTAGCATTCTTTGGGGTTGAGCAAAACAAAGCCTACTTTTTGCGGACCTTTTTTTTTTTGTCATCTGTGTTCAGCGGCCGACACGGCACCCTTTGCCACGCAAGCCGACGTGACGCTGCGGACCAACTACTTTGCCACGCGGGACGTGTTGACACACTTCCTGCCGCTCATCAAAGCAGGAGGTAAGCGGCGCACACGCGCAGGCTTCAAAGTTGAGACCGGCGAAGAAACGCAAGGTGGCAACGTGCTTTTTCAGGCCGCGTGGTCAACGTTTCGAGCTTTGTCAGCGTGCGCAGCCTGAACGCCTGCAGCGAGGAGCTGAAGGAGCGTTTCCGTAGCGACGACATCAGCGAAGACCAGCTGACGGCACTCATGACGCGTTTTGTGGAACTTGCCAAGAAAGGACAGCACAAGCAAGCAGGGTGGCCCGACACCGCCTACGGGGTCTCCAAGATCGGCGTCACGGTACGCCGGCACTCGGCTCCACAAAAGTATTGAGACGCCTGTACTTGACAATAAGGGAAGGTCAAAGGTCAACATGATGATTTGGACGTATAACGGCCGTGAAGTCGAGCAAATAATTATTGAGACACCTGTCGGAAGTGACGTGTCAAGAAAACACAAATACAGTCAAAGCTAGGTTTTTGACCATAATCTGTTCCAGAAACTTGTTCAAAAACCAAAACATTTCCCATTGCAATCAATCGATGAGAAGGTTTCTTCAGCCGTCATCTATACTAAAGTGAAGGTTTCGGACGTTTCGCCTCCTATCCAAGAGGCTTCGTCAGCGAACTAAAGTCTGACTGGTCGTATCGGCCCCATTTATATATCCCTAATGTCCAGACATGGTGGCGCCGGACACAGCTATGATAGGTCCCTACTCTCAGGTTGGGGGGGGGGGGGGGGGGGGCAGAGGACCCCTCCCTGTGGCCCCACTGATTGTTCCTACATTCCTGACTAACGACTGGCCTATTACCCCCACTCCCACCGGTATCACCTCATCAGCATAACGACCCTCATCAGCATTACGAAAGTTGCCTAACCTGTTTTGCCTAAGCAGGCTATTGTATGAACGATCCAAATTGAACCTCACCCCACCAGACCGGTTTAATGAAGGATTTTGTTGTTTTATAAGAATCGCTTCTTTTACCCCCCTTTCAAACCATCTATGTTCTTTCGCTAAGATTTTAACCTCATTGTCGTCAAATGAGTTGTTGCTAGCTTGTAGGTGCAGTAAACTGGTAAACACGCGAAAAATTAGGAATGAACAGTAAACTGGTAAACACGCGAAAAATTAGGAATGAACAGTTTGCAAGGGAGAATTGGATCAAAAATTTATCAGACAGAGATCTCTCAGAGACAGAAAAGGCGGTACTTACCAAAGGTTTAAATTTCTCAGTGACTCCTAAAACTATATCTACAATAGATTACATGACAGCTACTGAATCGGCTATTAAAAATAACAAACTTTCGTATGCAGAGGCAGATGATCTACGCATTAAAATATCAGCTCTTCTCAGTAGTGCCAAACTTCCTCCGTCCAACATAACATTAGAAGAGAGAAAGGCGTTAACTACTCTACAAAAATATCACTATTTTGCCAGCAGACAAGGGCAGATGCACAGTGCTTCTCAACACATTGGATTATGAAGACAAAATAAATAGGTTAATCAGTGATTCTAACACGTATGAACAACTAAAAAGGGACCCTTCCAATAGATACAAGAAAGAAATGATTGACTGTCTCCAAAAGTTAGAGAAAGGAAAACATATAGACAAACAGATGTATTTTAGATTATACCCGGGAGAGGCCACGCCATGTATCAATGGCCTGCCAAAAATACATAAAGAAGGGTTCCCCCTCAGACCCATTGTTTGTAGCATTGACTCCTCTACATACAATGTAGCCAAATATTTAAAAACTATTTTAGCTCCGTTGGTTGGTAACACAGAATATCACGTAGAGAACACCACAGGGTTTGTAGAGAGGATCAAAGACCTCATATTGGAACCTGAGGAAACTTTGGCATCATACGATGTGACTTCTCTCTTTACATCTGTCCCAACCCCAGCAGCAGTCTCAGTGGTGAGGACGAGGCTGCTGGCGGATGTTTCTCTGCATGAAAGGACCAAACTTAAACCGGATCACATCTGCCAATTATTAGAAATCTGCCTTAATACTACGTATTTTCAATTTCGGGAAAAATTTTATAAACAAATTCATGGTTGTGCTATGGGCTCACCAGTTTCACCCATAGTGGCTAATCTTTACATGGAAGAGATGGAGAAACAGGCCCTCACATCCTTCCCAGGGACAAAACCTAGACACTGGTTTAGATATGTGGACGATACTTTTGTCATAATTAAGAAACAAGAAATTCAATCCTTCACAGATCACCTCAACTCTGTAGACTTCAACATTAAATTTACTCGTGAGGACATTCAAGAGAACCAACTAGCCTTCTTGGATTGTAAAGTAATTATAAAAGAGGACAGAGCGCTAAAAACAGAAGTCTTTAGGAAGGCTACGCACACTGACCAATACTTACTTTTTGACTCTAACCACCCTTTACAACACAAACTAGGAGTTATCAGAACCCTCCAGCAGAGGGCTAAACTAATACCAACTAGCGCTGAAGGTAGAGAAAAGGAGTCAAAACATATCAGGAGAGCACTCACTAACTGTGGGTACCCTCAGTGGTCATTCAACAAATGTCAGAAAGAAAGAATAGGGAATGAAACCAATAATTCTCAGGATACAAAAAGGAGAGGAGTAGCAGTCCCGTACATTGCAGGAGTTTCTGAAAAATTACAAAGAGTCCTTTGGCAACATAAAATTCCTACTTATTTCAAACCGATAAACACGTTAAGGCAAAAATTAGTGCATCCAAAAGATAGGCTACCAAATGAAAAACAAAGTCATGTAGTTTATTCCATACATTGTAAGAATGAAAATTGTAAAGAGCAGTACATTGGGGAGACTCAACAAATTCTCAAAAAAAGACTTTATCAACATCGCAGGGATAATACTAGTGGGCCTCAAGCGGCAGTATATATGCACCTAAAAGCTAGCAACCACTCATTTGACGACAATGAGGTTAAAATCTTAGCGAAAGAACATAGATGGTTTGAAAAGGGGGTAAAAGAAGCGATTCTTATAAAACAACAAAATCCTTCATTAAACCGGTCTGGTGGGGTGAGGTTCAATTTGGATCGTTCATACAATAGCCTTCTTAGGCAAAACAGGTTAGGCGACTTTCGTAATGCTGATGCGGGTCGTTATGCTGATGAGGTGATACCGGTGGGAGTGGGGGTAATAGGACAGTCGTTAGTCAGGAATGTAGGAACAATCAGTGGGGTCACAGGGAGGGGTCCTCTGCCCCCCCCCCCCAACCTGAGAGTAGGGACCTATCATAGCTGTGTCCGGCGCCACCATGTCTGGACATTAGGGATATATAAATGGGTCCGATACGACCAGTCAGACTTTAGTTCGCTGACGAAGCCTCTTGGATAGGAGGCGAAACGTCCGAAACCTTCACTTTTGTACAGATGACGGCTGAAGAAACCTTCTCATCGATGGATCACTCCTGTACGACTGAGAGTTTACACAGACGCATTGCAATCAATGTAATCAATGTCAGATTATTTATTGATCTATTTATTTTGTTTATGTATGTATGTATGTATGTATGTATGTATGTATTTATTTATCAATTTATTTTATGTATTTAATTAATTATGTATATATGTATGGGGTAACATCCGACTTACGACCTAGATCCATTCCGACCAAACGGTCGTAAATCGAAACGGTCATAAGTCGAAAACCATTCTAAATGCTGAATAAAGACTCGGGGGCTAAATGTGGTGCCATCACACGGTCGATTGCTGTGCGAGAGTGACATGCTGGCTGGCTGGCCAAAATTGTCATACGCGTTGCCGGCTTGCTAGTGCGTTGCGGTGCCAGGCGTAGAATTAAAATTTGAAAAAATAGGGTCTGGAAGTCATGGTCGTAAGTATGGGTGGTCGTAAGTTGAGCTGGTCATAAGTCGGGTGTTAGCTGTATTTAATTATTGATCAATTTATTTACTTTCATGGTGATTGTCCAATACAAAAATGCCTGCTCACAATAAAACGCTACACGAGGATAATGACAATAGGACACGACAACAGGAAGTGACATTAAGGAAGTAGTGGGGAGGGGAGTTGAGTGGTGCAGTGGTTCAGGTGCGCTCAGTTTGCCCGAGAACCCATTTTTGGTTGTAAACCGAGGCATGAAAAAATGGGAAATTTTTGTGGTCGAAAACCGAATTGGTTGAAAACCAAGACGTTCAAAAATCAGGTTGGACTGTATTTATAAATTGGCAGTCTGAACAAAATGCGGGGGCACATACAGGAAGTGAAAAGCAAGGAAGCAATGTGGAGTTTTTGGTTCATAGAAAGGGAACACTTCCAGTGGAGAAAAGGTCGTGATGGAAAAAAGTCAAGAAAAAAAAGTTTGAACGAAAGTATCCCAACCGACACTCGTCGATGGACAAAATGTGTCAGACCTCAATACGGCGTCTTGATGGCTAAGTGACTGTCGGCGTGTGTTTTGTCAGGTGCTGTCCATGATCCACGCCAGGCGTCTGTCCAAAGAGAGACCAAACGATCAGGTAAAGAGTATGCGGCGGCTTATTGGAAACACCCCCTGCCCCCACCACATACCCCACTCGGTGGAATGCAATTAACTCATTCACAATTTGAAAATATAACATTGAGCGCCATTCCCGGATTTGTTTGGGTTTTGGTTTTTCATACTTGGGTGCCGATAAAGTGCTGGACATGGCGTCTTCCAATGTTTTTTTTTCCCTTCCACAAGGGGGCATCATTTCCTTGTTTTCCATGTTAGCGCTGTTGTGAGCAATTCAGCTGTTGTTAAAGCGCTATATAAACTCAAATGGATGTACAGTGATACCTCACCTTACGGACTTAATTGGTTCCCAGAAAGTGTGTGTCAGGGGAAAAGTTTGTCTGCCAAACATTTATTTTCCATGAGAAACCATTTAAATGATAATATTCCGTTGCCAGGTCCTAAATAAGCCTTAAAACGACACAAAATAATGTCTAATAAATGTGCTATTGTGTTGTAATGAAAGAAATAAACCGTACTGTATAATCAAGTGGTTTTATTGACCTTTGTGATGGTCATTGATGTAGTTGCCTCTTGATGATATCCGAATGAAGTTGCCGTGCTTTCTCGGCGATAATACCCTCCCTCACTCACACTATCCCCTAATAGCTGCTTTTCGTTCATCCAAATCAACAGAAGTTTTTCAACCTGAGACTGTTGCGTAGATAACAGTCACCCTTAGCCACACGTAGCAATGGTCGACTTAGCGTACTGGTACTCTGACGCTAAGTCACACAAACGCACACCTCGTTGGTGTTTTTCGATGATCTTCTTCTGCTCAACCGTCATTTTCGTTTGTGTCCTCTTGGGCTTAACACGAGCCTGTGGTGGGGTCTTTTTCAGTCCCATAATGGCAAAAGGACTCCACTCGATAGGAAACCAGGTCTGTTCTCGCTACAGATCACAATGTCATCTGCAAACATCATGGTCCATGGAGATTCTTGTCTAACATCGTCTGTCAGCCTGTCCATCACCATAGCAAACAAGAAGGGGCTCAGATCTGACCCCTGGATGAGTCCCACCTCCACCTTGAATTCCTCAGTCATGCCGACAGCGCACCTCACAACTGTCTTACAGTCATGATACATGTCTTGCACCACTCTGACATACTTTTCCGTCACTCCAGACTTCCTCATGCAATGCCACAGCTCTTCTCTGGGCACCCTGTCATACGCTTTCTCCAGATCGACAAAGACACAATGAAATTCCTTCTGACCTTCTCTGTACTTCTCTATCAGCATTCTTAAAGCAAACATTGCATCTGTCATACTCTTTTTTGGCATGAAGCCATACTGCTGCTCACAAATGTTCACTTCTGCTCTTAGTCTTGCTTCAACTACTCTTTCCCAGAGTTTCATTGTATGGCTCATCAACTTTATTCCTCTGTAGTTAGTACAACTCTGCACATCTCCTTTGTTCTTAAAATGGGCACGAGTACACTTCGTCTCCATTCTTCAGGCATCTGTTCACCATCTAAGATCTTGTTGAATAACCCAGTTAGGAACACCACCGCCACCTCTCCAAGACACTTCCATACCTCGATGGGGAAATCATCAGGCCCGAGTGCCTTTCCCCCCTTCATCCTCTTCAGCGCCCTCCTCACTTCTTGGTCCACAACAGTCACGTCTTCTACTCTTTGTTCCTTCTCATTTTCCTCATTCATCAATTCTTCAAAGTACTCTTTCCATTTTGCCATCACACTACTGGCACCTGTTAATACATTGCCATCTCTATCCTTAATCACCCGAACATGCTGCAGGTCCTTACCATCTTTGTCTCTCTGCCTCGCCAGCCTGTAAAGATCAGTCTCACCTTCCTTGCTGTCCAGCCGAGCATATAAGTCATCATAGGCCTCTTGTTTGGCCTTTGCCACCTTTACTTTAACCGTGCGCTGCATCTCTTTGTACTGCTGTCTATTCTCGTCCGTCCTCTCAGTGTCCCACGTCTTCTTTGCTAACCTCTTTCTCTGTATACACTCCTGCACCTCCCCATTCCACCACCAAGTCTCCTTATCTACCTTTCTTCCACTCGATACACCAAGTACTTTCCGACCTGTGTCTCTGATTATGTTTGCTGTAGTGTGCCAGTCATCTGGAAGGACCTCTTGCCCACCCAGTGCGTGTCTTACCTCCTTCCTAAATGTCATGCAACACTCTCCTTTTTCAACTTCACCATTTTGTCCTCACTTCAGCCTTTGGTTTCTTCATCTTCCTCACTGCCAGCGTCATCCTACACACCACCAACCTATGCTGTCTGGCTGCACTCTCACCAACCACTACTTTGCAGTCACTGATTTCCCATCTGTGTACTTCTGCCTCCACTCTTGTCCGTCACCCTATGTTCCTGTCTCTTCTGAAAGAAAGTATTCACAATAGCCATTTCCATTCTCTTAGCAAAGTCAACCACCATCTGTCCTTCAGCGTTCCTCATCTGGAGTCCAAACCTGCCCATCACCTCCTCATTGTCTTTGTTTCCTGCGCCAACATGTCCATTGAAGGCTCCACCAATTACAACCCTCTCACTTCTCTGGATGTTCTGTATGACTTCCTCAAAGTGCAACCAAAATGTCTCCTTCTCCGCCAGCTCACATCCTACTTGTGGGGCATACCCACAAACAACATTGAACATCACGCCTTCAATTTCTAGCTTCAGACTCATCATTCTATCTGATACTCTTTTTTACTTCTAAGACATTCCTAACAAACTCCTCTTTTAAGATAACCCCAACTCCATTTCTCTTTCTGTCTTCACCATGATAGAACAACTTAAACCCTGACCCTCAGCTTCTAGCCTTGCTCCCTTTCCACCTGGTCTCCTGACACACACAGTATGTCTACCTTCCTTCTCTGCATCATGCCAACCAGCTCTCGACCTTTACCTGTCATTGTTCCTACATTCAAAGTTCCTACTCTTAGTTGTATACTCTTGGCGTTCCATTTCTCTCTTTTCCTCCGGGCACACCTCCCTCCTCTCCTTCTTCGACCAACAGTAGTCCATTTTCCACTGGCAACCTGTAGGTCAACAGTACTAATGGCGGCCGTTGTTAACCCGGGCCTCGACCGATCCGGTATGGGATTCATAGGTTTGATTCGCATATTTGTTTTGGCAAAAAAATTTACGTCGGATGCCCTTCCTGACACAACCCTCTGTATTTATCCGGGCTTGGGACCGGCACAATAAGACACTGGCTTGTGCCCCCTTGTGGCTACATTTTTTTCAGGTTTCTAATGCTATATTGAATGTTTATGTAGTCCTAAAACTCAAAATTCTGTGGGTTCTGCAATTGGAGCGACAATGCCAAAAACCCTAAAACACATTTTTGTACATGGTCTGGCAGTGAATGAGTGAATTGTACGATGCTTCTGCTGCTCAGATCCTGGTGAACGCGTGCTGTCCCGGCTGGGTGCGTACCGACATGGCGGGCCCCAAAGCCCCCAAGTCCCCAGAGGAGGGCGCCGTGACGCCCGTCTTCTTGGCTCTTCTTCCCGCCGGAGCTTCGGCGCCTCACGGCAAGTTCGTGTCGGACAAAGAGGTCCAGGTTTGGTGAAGTCCACCATGTGGCCTTTTCCCGCCGGATGACATCACTGGAAGGGGCCGTGCAGCCAAAAACCAATGCAATGTTTCCACAAATTAAAAAACACACGAATGTCACATTCAACGACCAATAAAGGAAAGAATGATTTTCAACAGTATAAACATGCCACTTACCAATATGTGTCCATCTTAGGTGTCCAAGTCATGGCCTGGGGGCCAAATCTGGCCCACCACATCATTTTATTCGGCCTGCGAAAGCAAATCAAACTTGTGAAATTCCATGCTCATCTATCGAGCTAGCTAGCTACCGTGCAAGCTAGCTATATCTCTTCCCATTCAGCTAGCTATCTAATGCCTGACATCGCATTTTGGTCACGGCCAAATTTGCCTGGTGGTTAGCTTCCTGTCGTTATGTCGTCGCAAAGGACTTTTCATGATTCTGTGTCTGTGTGATTCTGGTCATTATTATCGACTTGGTGGTATCAAGGTGTCTGTCGTCAATAAAATCAGTCAATGGAAAATTATTTGGATTGGACTGGATTTACCTCGATTCATCTCACAGTCGGTGGATAAATTTACATTTCACAGCAGCAAAGTGATGAAAGGACTGAAAGAAGTAGAAAAACAAAATACATGAGCGGCTAGAAAGGCAGCCACTCTCGCGGCGCCATCTTGAAGTCAAAAGAACAAAAAAAAAAAACAACTAAATAACAAATAATATGACGTGAAATCGGCACTTTGAAATATCACCGTTGTTAGCGGGAAAACATACTGGGTAATGTCATAACGAAACCTGATTGCTGTCCAAAGTAAAATGAGATCAATTTTAGTGACACTCGGTGGCCATGTTGGGTATTACATGAAAAAAAAATCCAAAGTAAAATAATAATAATACAAATACAGTGAGACCTCAACTTACGAACTGAATTGGTTCCCAGACAGTGTGTAAGGTGAAAAGTGTGTATCTAAATAAAAATCCCATAGGAAACCATTAAAATGGGAATAATCTGTTCCCGGGTTTCCATAAAATATAGTTTTTAACTAAATAAGCCTTAAAACTACACACAAGATACCTTATTCTATGTATAATACATGTGATATTGTATTGTAATGAAAGAAATACACTGCATTGTATCATAAAGTCACAGAGAGAGGCACATTACACGAGGACTGTAATTAAAGAAATAAACTGCTGTAAAATAAAGTTTTATTGACATTTTTGATGGTCGCTGATGGCTTATGGAAGGTGTCAGGGTTGAACCCAAAACATTATCACCAATTGTGAAAGAAGACACAAAGACGTAAGATTAGACTTGCAAGGAGAGTGTTCAGAGACTGTTCAGTAACATTCATCCGACCCACTCTGAAAACAATCTCTGATCTCCTTGCTTTTATTGAAAGTTTGTGAGTGCCTGGTTACAAAGGTCTCTGTCACGTTTTGCGAGGTGGTGATGGCGAGTGCGGATCCCAAAAAGCAGGCAGGAGGGAGCAGGAGGTTGTTTGACAAATTGTATTAAAATAAAGGTCAGCAGGAACAAAATGTAAAACATCAAAATCATCTGAAGAGAAAAAATACAAGTATCAAAAGAAAATCAATTGTAAAAGTCCGCCAAGGTTACACAAACACATGCACAGCATACAATGCATGCGATTGCAGACAGAGCATGCAACAAACATGCAGCAAACAATGAACCGACACCGGATGGTCGTGCCGGGTGTCCTTTTAAGTGTCAGTGATTAAAACGACCAGCACCTGGGAGGCAGCAGGCAGGGCTGACGTCGCTACCCGTTGGTCGCCAATCTGATCGGGACGGCCAGCACCTGTGCAGGTGCAGGCGGGGCCGACAGTGCCCCCCGTTGGTCGCCAACCAGATCATGATAGTCTCAACCGTCTAAAGGGTGGGGGAGCACACCGGTTGAGACTGGCGCAAAACACAAGCATATTTTGAGAAAAGCAGAAAAGACCATTATCACTGTATATTTTTTCTGGAATACCATATCTTGGTATAATGTCTTTACATAACGCTTTTGCTACGGTAAGTGCATCTGGATGTTTTGTTGGAAATAATTCAATCAATTTAGAAAATGAATCTATGATTACCAAACAGAATTTTTTACCTTCACTTTGATTCAATTCAATAAAATCCACGTGTATATTTTGAAATGGGTAGCTTGGTTTAGGAAACTGACCTCTTTGTGGATGTAGATTACCTTGTACATTATATTTGGCACACACTAAGCATGCTCTACAAAAATTTTTGGAATAAAAATGAAAACCATATGTTGTATATATAGTTGATATTAAGCTCACCATTCCACCTGTAGAGACATGAGATTTCGCATGACTCAATAATGCAGCCCATTTATACAAATTTTTCGGTAGGATAGGCTTATTTTCTGGACAGAAATATATACCATCATCTAAGTGTGCTCCCTTCCGGAGCCACATATCTGTTTCAGGTTTGGGGGATTGTTGTTGCATATCACGTAAAATCATCAGAAGTAAGGAAAACACGAACAGCGCCAGCAGCAGCTTGCTTAGCAACTTTGTCAGCAAAGGCATTGCCTTTAGACACAGCATCAGTACCGGAGGTATGCGCTGCGCATTTGCAAATGGCTAACTTAGTGGGCAATTTAATGGCTTGCAGTAGATCAATCAGTAAGTGCGCGTGAGTAACAGGTTTACCAACGGACGTAACCATACCTCTATTATTCCAATATTGAGCAAATGTGTGTGTAGTTGCAAACGCATATTGACTATCTGTATAGATGGTAACACTTTGCCCGTCATCAGGTTACAAGCTTCAGTAAGCGCAGTAATTTCAGCTGCTTGTGCAGAATAATGTTGGGGTAAAGCATCAGCTTTTAAGATTTGATCATACGTAACTACAGCATAACCAGTTCTTGTCTTTCCCAGATCATCCTTTCGTGATGAACCGTCCACAAACAAAGTACAGCCTTCAGTTAAGGGCGTGTCCTGTTAGTCTGGCCTACTCTTAGCAGTCTGTTCAGACAAGGCTTGACAGTCATGAGGACTGCCATCCTCACTAGTAGGTATAAGAGTTGCTGGATTTAAGGCTGTACACCGTTCTATTGTCAAGTGTGGTAATTCCTGGTTGAATAGTATGCTACGGGACGTAACTTACTACCATGCATTTGGGTTAGGACAGATGGCCTTTACAATCGACCATTTGGTAAAAGGTTTTATTATAGTCAGGCAGAGCTAGTGTAGAAGTGCTGACCAATGCTCGTTTGAGATCACAAAAGGCCTTTTCTGCCTTAGGAATCATTTTGTTCCACTTCTAAATTATACTTTTTTTTATCCAATACGGTAACAGTTTTAGTGCTTCTGGATCTTATTTTTCTACCACTGTCCAATCTTTACATTCTAGGTTGTCTATTTCTTTTTTTTTTATGTTGTTTACTTTGCCCTTTTCCCATTTTGGCAATTTGGTCCCAACTATGATGAGTGCTCCTAGGGAGTCCTAATAGTTGGGGATGTTCTTAGTGAGGTGGTGATCAATGCCTTATTGTGGTAACTGTCAAGCTTCTACCCCGGTGAGGGTGGACAATTCTTGCCTCTGCATCCACAACAAGTCACCACTTACAATCTCACTGTTTAATATGGAGTTCGAAACCTAGTGGTAATCTTACTCCCATTCACACACACACATGTTCACACACTTTTAACGCCTTTTCTTATTTTGCCAGAGGACGCCGCCGCCCCTTGCAGAATTTAACTGTATTTATTTTGCCAGAGGACGCCGCCGCCCTTGCAGAATTTAACTGTATCAACAGGCGAGTCTGCCCTCGCGCTGACTTTAACTGGTCTTTACTTTTACCTGATAGAGTCTACAGTTGTCAGGGTTTTACACTTCGTCGCCTAACTCGTCTCCCTGAATACCGGTATTTTTATGTCACTTTTCACACATTCATTCCTTAAGTGAAATATTTTACTCACATCTCCGTGTGCCTGGGTCTCCGTCAACCTTCGGATCCCAGCCCGAGAGGGAGGAACCAGTCCCGGAAAGAGTGTTAGTTGCTGTGGCCACAGACTTGCCTGGATCTCTCTCCCACGCTGGAATCGTCAGGTTTGTTGGAATCCGGCTCGAAGGACCAATTTAATGTCAGGGTTGAACCCAAAACATTATCACCAATTGTGAAAGAAGACACAAAGACGTAAGATTAGACTTGCAAGGAGAGTGTTCAGAGACTGTTCAGTAACATTCATCCGACCCACTCTGAAAACAATCTCTGGTCTCCTTGCTTTTATTGAAAGTTTGGGAGTGCCTGGTTACAAAGGGCTCAACCGTCTAAAGGGATGGGGAGCACACTGGTTGAGAAGTGGCGCAAAACACAAGCATATTTTGAGAAAAGCAGAAAAGACTGTTCAAGGAGACATTCTGTTATTGTGTCTGCACATTCTGTTATTGAGAGTCAGCATGGCTATGAGTAAAAAAAAAGTTATGTGCGTGTGTAAGTAACTTGGATAATACAAAGCAAACTAATTTACGAATATAATGTGAACATGATATACAGTTTTACTCCAACAGAAGGACAGTCACCTTCCATAAGGACTGTTGGTAACTTAACCTCTGGTGTGGCTTCTCTTCTTTTTTCTTTGGAGACTCCTCATCATTTTGGCTGATTAAAAACCTCTTAATTGACACCTGTTGCTTTCTGTAAGCGCAGAAGTGGCGTTCATTAATCACCATTCCGTCCATCGATTAATCAAAATGTGTCTAGATTGTGCCCAGGAGATTGCCCTGGCAATTGGAAGCCGTGGGATGTTGTTCTTCCGGCTATGCGCCTTGAGGATGCGCAAAAAGTGCATCTGGTTTCTTTTCTTCTGTTGGCTTCCAGCAGCTTTCTTGTTCGTTGCCCACTACAAAAGCGATTCAAGGTTAAAAAAAAAAGAACACTTTAGCTTCATTTATTCAAATGCAAAAAATAGTATTTGTTTTAAAATGACCGTCCAAGAAGCGAAAACACCGTTGTGAAAAACGAGGTGGTTACGTCATTTAGTCTTGTTCATTTAGAACGTTTCATGTGGGCGAGTTCAAAATGTCTCATTTGTGTTTCGTGGCATCAATTTGACATATTGCAGTGCTTTTTATTTATTTATTTTTGCCGCTGAACACAATCGTCGAAATTCAAATAACGCATCGGGATTAAAGTTCATAAATTGAAAATGGGGTCAAAGTTTATGAAGTTAAAATGTAATAGGCACGATATAACTAAAGTTCTTTGTCATTCTTGGCTCGCGTTCTCTTGTATGGAGATGCAAAATCAATCAATTTATTCTATCGATAGACATCCGGGTCAAGTGAACACTGGCGTATGTGGCTGCCGCTGCTCCCCCACAGAAAAACTGATCCTGTGACTTTAAAGTGACCTTGAGAGTTTTGAAAGACACTTAGAAATGAAATGTATTCTTCTTCTTCTCCTTCGTATTATTAGTATTATTAGTATTAACTCTGAAGGTGACTTTAAAGTCACATGATAAGTTTTTCTGTGGGTGGGCAGCGGCAGCCACACGCGCAAGCCTTCACTCAACCCGGAATAACTAAAATAAATAGAAAGTTAACTAGCTAGCAAATACATAGCTCATAGATACCTAATAGATACTCGCCAGATTGCAAGCTAGATAACCAGCCAGCTCGTCGATAGATAGCTAGATAGCCAGCCAGCTAGATATAAGATAGCAAATAGATAGCTAGCTAACAATAAGAGCAAATTTGATAACAACGGCAGTTTAAGACAAGAAAGAAAATAATAAAAACACTTTTACTTTCATTCCTTTCATCACTTTGCTGCTGTGAAATGTAAATTTCTCCACTGCGAGACTAATAAAGGCAAATCCAATCCAATCCAAACAAAAGTGTCTCACATATAATACATGTAACATCCGACCTACGACCAGCTCGATTTAGGACCACCCATACCTACGACCTCCAGACCTTATTTTTAAAATTTTAATTCTACGCCTGGCACCGCAACGCACGAGCAGGACGGCAACGCATACAACAATTTTGGCCAGCCAGCCAGCATGTCACTCTCGCACAGCAATCGACCGTGTGATGGCACCAGAGGCGGGGAGTTTGTGAGTCATTTAGCCTCCGAGTCGCTATTCAACATTCTGAGTGGATTTCGACTTCCAACCATTTAGACTCACCGCCATTTTCACTTACAACCATTTGGTCGGAACGGAAATCGGTCGTAAGTCGGATGTTACCTGTATATAAATATAATGGTATCAGAATCAACATTTACGAAACTAGCTGTTGATTTATTAGCGACAGGAAGTAGGTTAGCATGTCCCATAGGGCAAAGTAATTCTTCCGCAGTATCACAGGAAGGATGGATGAATTGTTTCCATTCATTCATCTTGAAAAAATGTTTCTCGTCAACGTCAAGCGGAGATGTCGACGAGGGTCGCCGTGGTAACGGGTGGCAACAAAGGCATCGGCAAGGCCATCGTGCAGGCGCTGTGCAAAGACTTCCAGGGTGACGTCTATCTCACCGCCAGAGATGAGTATGTCTCGTCATATGACAACACGCAACTTCCAAAAAGACTCGGAAAAATAAAAACCTCTTTTTCCCCGACAGGGGGCGCGGTAAGGAGACCGTAGCGTCCTTGAGCGGCGAGGGTTTGAAGGCTAACTTCCACCAGCTGGACATCACCGACATGAGCAGCATCTTAAAGGCCGCAGAATTTTTTCAAGAAAAATATGGTGGCGTGGACGTGCTGGTCAATAACGCCGCCATCAAAGGTAGCGAGCGCTTAGCTTGAAACACTGCTGGACGTAAGCGCATTGCCAACCTCAAGCTACCTCTTTTCACTCTTGGATTGTATTGTATTTTGTACAGCTGCCCCCATTTCAAGCTCAGATAATTCCAGACCCCTCATATCACTTAGGAATTAACTTTTTGTCTGATGAAAGAAGATAGTCTAAGGTTTCTAACGCTGCATTGAATGTTGATGTCGTCCTAAAAGTCAATATTCTGTGGGTCCTGCAATTTGAGTGACAATGACAAAAACCCTGGCACTGGAGTGGACACATTTTTTTGCACAACACTTGCCCATCACTACTATTATTATTATTATGATGATAATTATATCAGGGCGGCCCGGTAGTCGAGTGGTTAGCACACCGGCTTCAGAGTGCAGAGGTCGCCGGTTCGCGTCCCGGTCCGGCCTCCCTGTGTGGAGTTTGCATGTTCTCCCCGGACCCGCGTGGGGGTTGTCCGGGTCCTCTGGTTTCCTCCCACACTAAAAAAACATGCATGGCAGGCAGATTGTCCACTCCAAATTGTCCCTAGGTGTGAGTGTGAGAGTGACTGTTGTACATCTTTGTGTGCCCTGCGATTGGCTGGCAACCACCTCGTGCCCGAAGACAGCTGATAGGCTCCAGCAACCCCCGCGACCCTAATGAGCGGTACGGAAAATGAGATGAGATGAGATGATGATAATCATTGGTAGCTATTTGCTATCTATTAGCTATCTCTAGCTAGCTACATATTCACTATCTAGCTGGCTGGCTATCATTTTGAACGGATTTCATCTTATAACCATTTTTGACTTGCGAGCATTTCAACTTAGGGCCATTTGACTTACGACCGTTTGGTCGGAATGGAACTCGGTCGTAAGTCGGATATTAACTGTATATGGAAAAAGTTTGAAAATGTAGCATTCTTTGGGGTTGCGCCTTCTACACCGAAAAATACGGTAAATATTGTTGTCAGCAAAACAAAGCCTACTTTTGGCTGACTGATAGAGTGCTTATGCACATTAGTAAACATATTACGTTATTTCATGTTAGTTTAGTACATATTATGTTATTGCATGTTCAATTTAGACTACATGGAATAAAGTATCAGTCAAACCGTTGTGAAAGCAGAATGTAACGAGTATCAAGTTTCAGCCTGTGTTCTTCCAACACTGAGTTGTCCGTAGCTGATTGGACAACAGATCGCTGCTGTGGACATTCAAAAACTAGTCAGAGCGGGAGCTCTTCACTTCTCTTTTTGATCTTTGTTCGTGTGCTCGTGCCTTCACGAGAGAAGTGCTTTTTCTGTCTCACCAGAATAAAGTAGTTTTTTGTTCACCATCTATCGTCGTCACTGATATTTTGATCACAGAACTTCGTTGAACACCGAACCACGAGAGAAACAAGAATTTGAAACCAACACTGACCTTTTTTTTGTCATCTGTGTTCAGTGGCCGACACGACACCCTTTGCCACGCAAGCCGACGTGACGCTGCGGACCAACTACTTTGCCACGCGGGACGTGTTGACACACTTCCTGCCGCTCATCAAAGTAGGAGGTAAGCGGCGCACACGCGCAGGCTTCAAAGTTGAGACCGGCGAAGAAACGCAAGGTGGCAATGTGCTTTTTCAGGCCGCGTGGTCAACGTGTCGAGCTTGGTTAGCGTGCGCAACCTGAACGCCTGCAGCGAGGAGCTGAAGGAGCGTTTCCGTAGCGACGACATCAGCGAAGACCAGCTGACGGCACTCATGACGCGTTTTGTGGAACTTGCCAAGAAAGGACAGCACAAGCAAGCAGGGTGGCCCGACACCGCCTACGGGGTCTCCAAGATCGGCGTCACGGTACGCCGGCACTCGGCTCCACAAATGTATTGAGACGCCTGTACTTGACAATAAGGGAAGGTCAAAGGTCAACATGATGATTTGGACGTATACGGCCGTGAAGTCGAGCAAATAATTAGTGAGACACCTGTCGGAAGTGACGTGTCAAGAAAACACAAATACAGTCAAAGCTAGGTTTTTGACCATAATCTGTTCCAGAAACTTGTTCAAAAACCAAAACATTTCGCATTGCAATCAATGTAATCAATGTCAGATTATTTATTGATCTATTTATTTTGTTTATGTATGTATGTATGTATTTATCAATGTATTTTATTTATTTAATTAATTATCTATGTATATATGTATGGGGTAACATCTGACTTACGACCTAGATCCATTCCGACCAAACGGTCGTAAGTCAAAACGGTCATAAGTCGAAAACCATTCTAAATGATGAATAAAGACTCGGGGGCTAAATGTGGTGCCATCACACGGTCGATTGCTGTGCGAGAGTGACATGCTGGCTGGCTGGCTGGCTGGCTGTCGTACGCGTTGCCGGCTTGCTAGCGCGCTGCGGTGCCAGGCGTACAATTAAAATTTTAAAAAATAGGGTCTGGAAGTCATGGTCGCAAGTATGGGTGGTCGTAAGTTGAGCTGGTCGTAAGTCGGATGTGAGTTGTATTTAATTATTGATCAATTTATTTACTTTCATGGTGATTGTCCAATACAAAAATGCCTGCTCACAATAAAACGCGACACGAGGATAATGACAATGAGACACGACAACAGGAAGTGACATTAAGGAAGTAGTGGGGAGGGGAGTTGAGTGGTGCAGTGGTTCAGGTGCGCTCAGTTTGCCCGAGAACCCATTTTTGGTTGTAAACCGAGGCATGAAAAAATGGGAAATTTTTGTGGTCGAAAACCGAATTGGTTGAAAACCAAGACGTTAAAAAATCAGGTTGGACTGTATTTATAAATTGGCAGTCTGAACAAAATGCGGGGGCACATACAGGAAGTGAAAAGCAAGGAAGCAATGTGGAGTTTTTGGTTCATTGAAAGGGAACACTTCCAGTGGAGAAAAGGTCGTGATGGAAAAAAGTCAAGAAAAAAAAGTTTGAACGAAAGTATCCCAACCGACACTCGTCGATGGACAAAATGTGTCATACCTCAATAGGGCGTCTTGATGGCTAAGTGACTGTCGGCGTGTGTTTTGTCAGGTGCTGTCCATGATCCACGCCAGGCGTCTGTCCAAAGAGAGACCAAACGATCAGGTAAAGAGTATGCGGCGGCTTATTGGAAACACCCCCTGCCCCCACCACATACCCCACTCGGTGGAATGCAATTAACTCATTCACAATTTGAAAATATAACATTGAGCGCCATTCCCGGATTTGTTTGGGTTTTGGTTTTTCATACTTGGGTGCCGATAAAGTGCTGGACATGGCGTCTTCCAATGTTTTTTTTTCCCTTCCACAAAGGGGCATCATTTCCTTGTTTTCCATGTTAGCGCTGTTGTGAGCAATTCAGCTGTTGTTAAAGCGCTATATAAACTCAAATGGATGTACAGTGATACCTCACCTTACGGACTTAATTGGTTCCCAGAAAGTGTGTGTCAGGGGAAAAGTTTGTCTGCCAAACATTTATTTTCCATAAGAAACCATTTAAATGATAATATTCCGTTGCCAGGTCCTAAATAAGCCTTAAAACGACACAAAATAATGTCTAATAAATGTGCTATTGTGTTGTAATGAAAGAAATAAACCGTACTGTATAATCAAGTGGTTTTATTGACCTTTGTGATGGTCATTGATGTAGTTGCCTCTTGATGATATCCGAATGAAGTTGCCGTGCTTTCTCGGCGATAATACCCTCCCTCACTCACACTATCCCCTACTAGCTGCTTTTCGTTCATCCAAATCAACAGAAGTTTTTCAACCTGAGACTATTGCGTAGATAACAGTCACCCTTAGCCACACGTAGCAATGGTCGACTTAGCGTACTGGTACTCTGACGCTAAGTCACACAAACGCACACCTCGTTGGTGTTTTTCGATGATCTTCTTCTGCTCAACCGTCATTTTCGTTTGTGTCCTCTTGGGCTTAACACGAGCCTGTGGTGGGGTCTTTTTCAGTCCCATAATGGCAAAAGTACTCCACTCGATAGGAAACCAGGTCTGCACTCAAAGAGAGTGGGTGTGGAAAACTAGCCGCCAGCCACTGTGGCGCTCCGTGTGGTTTTGTTCGTTTGCCGAAAACTAGTTCGTCTGCCAAGATCATATTCACACGAATTTAATGTTGTTAAGGCGAAAAGTTTGTAAAATAAAGCGTTCGTAAGCCGAGGTATCACTGTATTGTATTTTGTACATCTGCGCCCATTTCAAGTTCAAGATAACTCCAGACCCATATCACTTAGGAATGAACTATTTTTTTAGGTTTCTAATCTTCTTCTTTTCCTTTCAGCTTTTCCCCTCAGGGGTCGCCACAGCGAATCAATGTTTTGTGCATCCTCTTCTTTTACACCAGCTCCCTTCATGTCCTCTTTGACCACATCCATAAACCTCCTCTTCGGTCTTCCTCTCGGTCTCCTGCCTGGCAGTTCAAGGCTCAGCATCCTTTTCCCGATATAGTCGCTCTCTCTCCTCAGGACATGTCCAAACCATCTCAGTCTGACTTTCTCTCCAAAGCCTCGAATATGAGTTGTCCCTCTAATGTACTCATTCCTGATCCTATCCAACCTGGTCACTCCCAAAGAAAACCTCAACATCTTCAGCTCTGCTACCTCCAGCTCTGCTTCCTGTCTTTTCTTCAGGGGCACTGTCTCCAGTCCAAACATCATGGCTGTTCTGACCACTGTTTTATACACTTTTCCTTTCATCCTAGCTGAAAAGTCAAAGTCAGCTTTATTGTCAAATATGCTAATATGCATGACATACAGCACAGATGAAATTACTGTCCTCTCGGACCCAGCATGCAAGGCACTTATAATTACTTTAACAAAGATAAACATGAAAACGCCAATTTGCCGGGAGAGGGGAACCGCTGCGTGTTCACGTGCCGCCATCTTGGGGAAAAAAAAAATGAAAAAATAACAAATATGACAACACAAAGACACAGTCATTCATTCTTCAGGACTTGCTGTATCCTCTTTGTGATGACATGAAGCAGTTCTAGTCGAAACCCTTCTATCGCACATCACACCTGACATTTTTCTCCAGCCGCTCCAGCCTGCCTGGACACGCTTCGTCACCTCTTTTCCACACTCTCCATTGCTCTTGCACTTGGATCCCTCTCATTCACACATATATATTCCGTCTTGCTGTGACTGATCTTCATTCCTCTCCTTTCCAGGGTATATCTCCACATCTCTAGTTTCTCCGCCACCTGTTCCCTGTTCTCGCTACAGATCACAATGTCATCTGGAAACATCATGGTCCAAGGAGATTATTGTCTAACATCGTCTGTCAGCCTGTCCATCACCATAGCAAACAAGAAGGGGCTCAGAGCTGACCCCTGGTGGAGTCCCACCTCCACCTTGAATTCCTCAGTCATACCGACAGCGCACCTCACAACTGTCTTACAGTCATGATACATGTTTTGCACCGCTCTGACATACTTTTCCGTCACTCCAGACTTCCTCATGCAATGCCACAGCTCTTCTCTGGGCACCATGTCATACGCTTTCTCCAGATCTACAAAGACACAATGCAATTCATTGTGACCTTCTCTGTAAGCATTCTTAAAGCAAACACTGCATCTGTCATACTCTTTTTTTGGCATGAAGCCATACTGCTGCTCACAAATGTTCACTTCTGCTCTTAGTCTGTTTCCCAGAGTTTCATTGTATGGCTCATCAACTTTATTCCTCTCTAGTTAGTACAACTCTGCACATCTCCTTTCTTCTTAAAAATGGGCACGAGTACACTTCGTCTCCATTCTTCAGGCATCTGTTCACCATCTAAGATCTTGTTGAATAACCCAGTTAGGAACACCACCGCCACCTCTCCAAGACACTTCCATACCTCGATTGGTAAATCATCAGGCCCGAGTGCCTCCTCTTCAGCACCCTCCTCACTTCATCCTTGCTAATGCTTGCTACGTCTTGGTCCACAACAGTCACGTCTTCTACTCTTTGTTCCTTCTCATTTTCCTCATTCATTCAATTCTTCAAAGTACTCTTTCTATCTTGCCATCACACTACTGGCACCTGTTAATACATTGCCATCTCTATCCTTAATCACCCGAACCTGCTGCAGGTCCTTACCGTCTTTGTCTCTCTGTCTCGCCAGCCTTTAAAGATCAGTCTCACCTTCCTTGCTGTCTAGACGAGCATACAAGTCATCATAGGCGTCTTGTTTGGCCTTTGCCACCTTTACTTTAACCGTGCACTGCATCTCCTTGTACTGCTGTCTACTCACGTCCGTCCTCTCAGTGTCCCACGTCTTCTTTGCTAACCTCTTTCTCTGTATACACTCCTGCACCTCCCCATTCCACCACCAAGTCTCCTTATCTACCTTTCTTCCACTCGATACATTAAGTACTTTCCGACCTGTGTCTCTGATTATGTTTGCTGTAGTTTGCCAGTCATCTGGAAGGACCTCTTGCCCACCCAGTGCTTGTCTTACCTCCTTCCTAAATGTCATGCAACACTCTTCCTTTTTCAACTTCCACCATTGTGTCCTCACTTCAGCCTTTGGTTTCTTCATCTTCCTCACTGCCAGCGTCATCCTACACACCACCAACCTATGCTGTCTGGCTACACTCTCACCAACCACTACTTTGCAGTCACTGATTTCCCATCTGTGTACTTCTGCCTCCACTCTTGTCCGTCACCCTATGTTCCTGTCTCTTCTGAAAGAAAGTATTCACAATAGCCATTTCCATTCTCTTAGCAAAGTCAACCACCATCTGTCCTTCAGCGTTCCTCACCTGGAGTCCAAACCTGCCCATCACCTCCTCATCGTCTTTGTTTCCTGCGCCAACATGTCCATTGAAGTCTCCACCAATTACAACCCTCTAACTTCTCGGGATGTTCTGTATGACTTCATCAAAGTCCAACCAAAATGTCTCCTTCTCCGCCAGCTCACATCCTACTTGTGAGGCATACAAACAACATTGAACATCACACCTTCAATTTCTAGCTTCAGAATCATCATTCTACCTGATACTTTTTTTACTTCTAAGAACTTCCTAACAAACTCCTCTTTTAAGATAACCCCAACTCCATTTCTCTTTCTGTCTTCACCATGATAGAACAACTTAAACCCTGACCCTAAGCTTCTAGCCTTGCTCCCTTTCCACCTGGTCTCCTGGACACACAGTATGTCTACCTTCCTTCTCTGCATCATGTCAACCAGCTCTCTCCCTTTACCTGTCATTGTTCCTACATTCAAAGTTCCTACTCCTAGTTGTATACTCTTGGCGTTCCATTTCTCTCTTTTCCTCCGGGCACACCTCCCTCCTCTCCTTCTTCGACCAACAGTAGTCCATTTTCCACTGGCACACTGAAGGTCAACAGTACCAATGGCGGCTGTTGTTAACCTGGGCCTCGACCGATCCGGTATGGGATTCATAGGTTTGATTCGCATATTTGTTTTGGCAAAAATGTTTACGTCGAATGCCCTTCCTGACACAATCCTCTGTATTTATCCGGGCTTGGAACCGCCACAATAAGACACTGGCTTGTGCCCCCTTGTGGCTATAAAGAGTTTGATGTTTCTCTTTATTTGTAAGTAGGTTCGATGTCAGATCTTCCAGGCAGATGATGCGCAGAGCTTGATCGTGGCGTAGAGTCGAGCAAGTCGTGCTGTGAAACTCCGTGCGATGCTGAGCAGGTCTCTGCGAGCGGTGCGTCTGACTGGGTCTGAGTCCGAGATGAGTCTGATATGATTCTGCCCCGTGGTTCGCCCAATCTCTCTGTCCCGCGACAGCTTCTTTTATACAATTTGCAAGCGTGTGCTATGCGTCAGGGTGATACGCACATCAAGGAGATCAAGGAATTGAAAGACATGAAAGTGTTGAAAGGCGCACTTCAAAATCATACACTCGTGTGACGCAACAGCTACATTTTTTTTCAGGTTTCTAATGCTATATTGAACGTTTATGTAGTCCTAAAACTCAAAATTCTGCGGGTCCTGCAATTGGAGCGACAATGCCAAAAACCCTAAAACACATTTTTGTACATGGTCTGGCAGTGAATGAGTGAATTGTACGATGCTTCTGCTGCTCAGATCCTGGTGAACGCGTGCTGTCCCGGCTGGGTGCGTACCGACATGGCGGGCCCCAAAGCCCCCAAGTCCCCAGAGGAGGGCGCCGTGACGCCCGTCTTCTTGGCTCTTCTTCCCGCCGGAGCTTCGGCGCCTCACGGCAAGTTAGTGTCGGACAAAGAAGTCCAGGTTTGGTGAAGTCCACCATGTGGCCTTTTCCCGCCGGATGACATCACTGGAAGGGGCCGTGCAGCCAAAAACCAATGCAATGTTTCCACAAATTAAAAAACACACGAATGTCACATTCAACGACCAATAAAGGAAAGAATGATTTTCAACAGTATAAACATGCCACTTACCAATATGTGTCCATCTTAGGTGTCCAAGTCATGGCCTGGGGGCCAAATCTGGCCCACCACATCATTTTATTCGGCCTGCGAAAGCAAATCAAACTTGTGAAATTCCATGCTCATCTATCGAGCTAGCTAGCTACGGAGCAAGCTAGCTATCTCTCTTCCCATTCAGCTAGCTATCTAATGCCTGACATCGCATTTTGGTCACGGCCAAATTTGCCATGGTGGTTAGCTTCCTGCCGTTTGTCGTCGCAAAGGACTTTTCATGATTCTGTGTCTGTGTGATTCTGGTCATTATTATCGACTTGGTGGTATCAAGGTGTCTGTCGTCAATAAAATCAGTCAATGGAAAATGAATTGGATTGGACTGGATTTACCTCGGTTCATCTCACAGTCGGTGGATGAATTTACATTTCACAGCAGCAAAGTGATGAAAGGACTGAAAGAAGTAGAAAAACAAAATACATGAGCGGCTAGAAAGGCAGCCACTCTCGCGGCGCCATCTTGAAGTCAAAAGAACAAAAAAAAAAAAACAACTAAATAACAAATAATATGACGTGAAATCGGGACTTTGAAATATCAAGGTTAGCGGGGAAAACATACTGGGTAACGTCATAACGAAGCCTAATTGCCGTCCAAATTAAAATGAGATAAATTTTAGTGACACTCGTGGCCATGTTGGGTATTACATTCCAAAAAAAAATCCTAAGTAAAATTACAATAATAAAAATACAGTGAGACCTCAACTTACGAACTTAATTGGTTCCCAGACAGCGTATGTAAGGCGAAAAGTGTGTATCTAAAAAAAAAAATCCCATAGGAAACCAGTAAAATGGGAATAATCTGTTCCCGGGTTTCCATAAACTATAGTTTTTAACTAAATAAACCTTAAAACTACACACAACATACCTTATTCTATGTATAATACATGTGATATTGTATTGTAATGAAAGAAATACACTGCATTGTATCATAAAGTCACAAAGAGAGGCACATTACACGAGGACTGTAATTAAAGAAATAAACGGTGCTGTAAAATAAAGTTTTATTTACTTTTTTGATGGTCGCTGATGGCTTAAGGAAGGACAGTCACCTTCCATAAGGACTGTTGGTAACTTAACCTCTGGTGTGGCTTCTCTTCTTTTTTCTTCTGAGACTCCTCATCATTTTGGCTGATTAAAAACCTCTTAATTGACACCTGTTGCTTTCTGACTTGGAAGGTCTTACGAAGATGAGGCATCTCATTATTGTTCATCATGTTGATGATTGTCATAGTGATGGAGAATAATAATTTATCATGTTTAAAAGTGCCGTGCTTTGCTGACCAACTAAACAATAGGCCTACAGTCAAAAGCGCAGATGGCCACAGTAAATCTGAGTGAAACAGTCACGGCAAGGTGAACTGTCGTCTCCATCTAGATTCTAGAAGGTCCGGCCTTGCACAGAATTTAGGGCTTTAGATACTCCTTTTTCACCAAAGTTATTTACGGCTTAAACATCCTGCACAAGCGCCAGATTACAAATTTATCAGTTCTTGGAAAAGACAACCAATTAAAATGTCTTATGTTTTACTGCTTGCAGCTGTTGGTGCTCAGAACGCCCAGAGGCGTGGCATTATAATCAAGAAAACTATGTTTACTAATATATCACAGTAATTTACATATACTCTCAATAAATAGCTTGGCAGAGGGGCGCAGAATTCAGACGTATGTCATCTGATGACCGCGTCTCCTGCCGGCAGTGGGGACAATCTTTCTGGTTCTGAGTCTCTGTTCACGGTGTCTGACTGTCATATCTCTGTCACATAGCCAGTCTTTTCTGGATGGAACTGTTTGGTAAAAGCCTCCACATCATTCCACTTTGCCAACATTGCCTTCTCCTCCTCATAGCCCTCAGATGTTCTCGAATCATCCGTAACTGGCTTTAAAATCCTCAATAAGCGGCGAACTTCCAGGTTGGCGTATGGCGATATCGGCGTGAATTAGCCGTGCTTTCTCGCATAAAATCGCTTTACTCACGCTGTCGCCGGATAGCTGCTTTTCGCGAATCCAAATTTTTTTCAACTTCTTCGATTGCCCGAGACCGTCGCTTTGAGAGAACGGAAACACCTTTGGCAACAGACGCACCTTTGATGGCTTTTCTGTTCCGGAGAATGGGAGCAATGGTTGACTTAGTGATAGAGTGCTTATGCACATTAGTAAACATATTACGTTATTTCATGCTTAGATGAGTAAACATATTATGTTATTCCATGTTTAGCTTAGTACATATTACGCTATTGCATGTTTAATTTAGACTACATGGAATAATAAACTCATTAGTTGAATAGTTTTGAAAGCAAGATGTAACGAGTATCAAGTTTCAGTCTATGTTCTCCCAACACTGAGTTGTTCGTAGCTGATTGGACAACAGATCGCTGCTGTGGACGTTCAAAACTAGTACGAGCGGGAGGTCCTGTCTCTTTCTTTGTGCTCTTTGTTCTGTGTGCTCCTGCCTTCGCTTCCTGCTCCAATGAGAGATGTTCTCTCTATTTTTCGTCTCACTAGAATAAAGTAGTTTTGTTGTTCACCATCCATCGTCCTCGATGATATTTTTATCACGAACTTCGTTGAACACCGAACCAGATGAGAAACAAGAATTTGAACTGAACACTTAGCATAGCCGTGCTCGGCCACTAAATCACACAAACGCACACCTCGTTCGTGATTTTCAATTATCTCCTTCTACTCAGCGACTGTGATTTTATTTTGTGTCTTCTTGGGTCGAACACGAGCCCGTGGTGGGTTTTTTTTTCGGTCCCATCATAGTAAAATGATCAGCAAAAAGCTCCAAGTAGGCGATCGACGTGTGCATTCAATGAGAGGGGGTGTGGAAAGTAGCGCCGGCTGGAGCGCTGCTGGGTCGTGTGCTTCCGCCGAAGATCACTCCGCCAGCCGTGGTGGGTGTGTATTATGAAAATAGTGCTTATGATAAGGTTTAATTTTCATAAATTTGATGTTCATAAGACGAAAAGTTTGTAAGATAAGGTGTTTGTAAGTTGAGGTCTCACTGTACATTTCATTTTATGCACCTTTCAAAGCTCTCAAGGACACTTTACAGACACAATCAAGCATAGCTCAAGACAGTTGAGATGATGGTGGACTTCAGGAAACATCCATCACCACAGCTACCCCTCACACTGTCCAACTGCTTGGTGTCAACCGTTGAGACCTTCAAGTTCCTGGGAATCACAGTCTCCCGGGACATGAAGTGGGAGGTCAACACCAACTCTATCCTGAAAAAGGCCCAACAGAGAATGTACTTCCTGAGGCTGCTAAAGAAGCATGGCCTGCCACAGGAGCTGCTGCAACATTTCTACACGGCTGTCATGGAATCCATCCTGTGTTCTTCCATCACCGTTTGGTTCGGGGCCGCCACAAAAATGGACAAAATCCGACTCCACGGACAGTTAGGACGGCGGAAAAAATCATTGGCACCGCCCTACCCACTCTCGAGGACTTGCACACTGCAAGAATCCAAACTAGGGCGCGGAAAATCCTACTGGACCCTCCGCACCCTGCCCACCACCTTTTCCAGCTACTCCCCTCAGGCAGGCGCTACCGATCCATGCACACCAAATCCAGCAGACATTTAAACAGCTTCTTCCCCCAAGCCATTAACTCTTTGAACTCTTTCAACAGTAGCCAAAATGGAACTGTATAGTGCCACTTAGCAGTTTTTTTGACGACGATACTAGTGCAGCGTGTTCTACCCGAAACAAATTCCTTGTGTGTTCTACATACTTGGCAATAAAGATGATTCTGATTCTGATTCTGATAGGTACTATAATAAATGATCGCAAACAGAATGCAAAAAAATGAAATACAATTATAAATAGAAACATGAGAGAGAGAGAGCTACACCGAAAATGCAAATTTTAAATAGGTTGCTTTTGAATGAATGAAAATCAGATGAATTTTAGTGACACTCAGTGGCCACGTTGGCTATTACATGCAAACTGACGAAGCAGTTCGGATAACGGATGCATCGATGCAGCGTTTCAATTAGCAACTTGAGATGTGGCGTACAATTAAACACCCTTTGAAAATATCTTTTTTTTTAATCCCGGTTATTTCCAACAGGTTGATAAATGTTCCGTGACTGACAGCGTTCGCCACTGAATTGTTGTTTTCACGCCTAGAAAAAGGAAAATGTCAGCGTGCGCGTTAACAACCGCTCTTGTTTGTGTCATTGTCGCCGCATGAAATAAGTCAAGATGCCCAAATCCTCTTTTGACTTCTTAATGGCTTCATTCCGACAATGAAACCTTTTCTCGTGGGTGCGTCGAGCTAGCCTTAAAAAAACCCGAGTGTGTGCGTGTGGCGTTGCCGTCGTGTTGACATTTTGCCTGCTTTGTCTTGACACGAGGCGACAACGCGTCACGTCGAGTCAAAGGATCCCACTTGGCATTTTACTCTCGGGCTCGATGTCGTCAAATGTTGTACACTCATGAAAACAAAGGACGCACGTACTGGCGACAGCAGCATCGTGGAAGGCGGCCAGGGGGGGAAAAGAAAGAATCTTGAAAGCAGTGGTTGTTTTGTAAAGTGCAGTGATACCTCGGCTTACGAACTTCGTTGGTTCCCAAAAAGTGTCTGTAAGGCCAAAAGTTCGTCTGCCAAACATTTATTTCCCATAAGAAACCATTAAAAATGAGAATAATCCCTTCAGGTCCCCATAAAACATCCTTTTCTCTACGAAATAAAGGACAACCGACATCAATTTTTTGTTTCCTAACTGACATCAGAAAAACATTTTATAGCATCTAAAATAGCCAAAACACGCAGTATGATATTTTTAGTCAAATGCAAAACACTAATAAAAATGACTTCAAGTGTCCAAAATCTGCAAAAAATTGAGCTGCGAATTTGGCATTTTCAGAAAGTCCCGCCCCCAGTTCGTGACGTCACGCCAAAACGTCTTGCATTGCTGGAGAATCAAAACAATGGCTTCAGATTCCCAGAATATGCTTTCTTGTTACACATCCAGTTCTGAACATGATTCAAATTGTTCTGAAGAGGAAAGCATACATGTTTGCAATCGATTAAAGAAGTTATTTCGTGTCATTTTGAGGCAAACGGGCGGGGGGAATGTCGCACCCAAAATGGCCACCGCTGTTGTGAGGAATGAATCAGCCCGTTTCCACAGGCTGATACATTCCTTCCATGGAGCTTGGACTCCCTCTTCTGGCGGCTTTTGGGTGCAACACAAGGTTTTCAAACCAAACAGTACAGCAAAATACATTGATGTGATGGAAGGACACTACAATGCGTCTTTTTTACGGTAAGGGGGCGGTCCTTTAGTGACGTCACGTACGGACTCATCACCAACTCAAAAACAAGACTTCCTGAATGTTCAGTGCGAGTCTTAAAACGTAAAATATAGCTATATGCGGTGGAATCATTGTCAAATAAACTCAGTAGAAGTCATTTGAAGCCATTTTACAAATTATGGACACAACTTGTCCGGAGACGTCAGTTGTCCTTTAATGATATCTGAGTGAAATTGCCATGCAATAATACCCTCACTCACAATGTCCCCGCTAGCTGCTTTTCGTGAATCCAAATCAACAAAAGTTTTTGAACCTCTTCTATTGCCTGAGACCATTGCTTAGACAACACAGAAACACCCTTAGCCACATGTAGCATTGGTCGACTTAGCATACTGGCACCGGGACGCAAAGTCACACAAACGCACACCTCATTGGTGTTTTTCGATGATTTCCTTGTTCTGCTCGATTGTCATTTTCTTTTGTGTCCTCTTTGGTTTAACACGAGCCCGGGGTGGGGTCTTTTTCGCTGCCATAATAGCAAAAGTAATCCACTCGAGAACAAACCACGTCTGCACTCAAAGAAAGGGGGTGTGGGAAAACTACTCCGCCAGCCACCGAGGCGCTGTTCGACCGCGTGGTTTGGTTCGTCCGCCGAAAACTCGTTGGTATGCCAAGATTATATCCTCGCAAATTTAATGTTTGTCAGGTGAAAAGTTTGTGAGTTAAAGCGTTGGTAAGCCGAGGTATCCATGTACTCTCGAAATACACTGGAGTTGAGGAAGAAATTGTACAGCATTAAATTAGAATGGCAATTTATCACACAGCTTCTTTATTGTGGTGAAGTGTGTCATATCCAGTGGAGAGCCGAGAGACTGCTACAACTACCACCACCACTACTACTACTACTACTACTACTCCTACTACCACTACTACTACTACTAATAATAATAATAATCATAATCATAATAATAATCATAGGTAACCTTTCAGCTCTATGTGTGCCACGTGTCCTTCCTTCAGTAGATAAAACAAGTTTCCAAACGTCAGCAGCATAAAAACAAAATTAGATGAAGCCTTTTGGGAAGAGACGGGGCGGGGCAGGTGTGGAAGCCCGAAGACATTATTATTTGATATGAATCCTACAAATCACCAAAAAAGGAAGACAGACGGTTGATGCCTACTTCAGCATCTGTAGTTTACACAAATCGCCGCTAGAGAGCGGTAGAGCAGAGTTCTAGTCCCCTCAGGGCACGTGACGTCATCACAGGCCGCCTGTTTGTTTCCAGGAAGCGCCTGGATGTATTTATTTATTTGTGTTTCAGATTATGTATTTCTGTAAGTATGTCTTTCTTGATTTTTTTCAAACAATTTATGTATCCATTTATTTATGTATTTATCTATCAATGTATTTATTTATTCAGTTAGTCATGTATTTATTTGTGTGTGAATAATAGCAATAAAACATTTCATGACAATGATGGGTGAGCACTGTGCCTTTTTTTGTTTCTTTCCTGCCTACGGTTTGGCTGCGTGGGGGAACCAAGATGGCGTCCGTGTGGGCTTGACAAAACAAAGCAGCGGGAAAAACCTGCTTGGATGCCGCGTCGACATTTTTGGAAGCAAAGTTGATTTCATTTCTGTCTACGTGTCGACTTCCTGCCGGAAATGAAATGAAACAAGGTGACGTTGTTTTCATTAGCTCAAGTGCTTTTGTTGATTTCATTTTTTGAAGTGAAATTCTGTCGCACGCCGTGATCGCATAGTCAGGATGAGCAGCGTGCCAGGAACTCATCCAATGCCATTCCCTAATGTGGCCCCCTCGTGGAATACAAACAAACAGTGCCAGAGGCCATGGCCGGCGCTTTATCGGCACCTTTACGAGAAAAAATCAAAACCTAAAATACATTTGGGAATGGCGCTCCGTCACATTTCAATTCCCGAATAGATTCGGGAATGGCAGTGAATCATCTACATATTGATTGATTTAATGATTGAATGATTGATTCATTGAATGTGTCATGATCTGGTTGGCGACCAACGGGGGGCGCTGTCGGCCCCGCCTGCACCTGCACAGGTGCTGGTCGTCCCGATCAAATTGGCGACCAGCGGGTAGCGACGTCAGCCCTGCCGGCAGCCTCGCAGGTGCTGGTCGTTACAATCAATGACACTTAAAAAGACACCTGGCACGATCATCCGGTGCCGATTCATTGTTTGTTTGCTGCTTGGTTGCAGCATGCATTGTGTACGTGTTGTTTAACCTTGGCGGACTTTTACACTTGGTTTTCTTTTGCTACTTTGTATTTTTTCCATTCTGATCATTTTGATGTTTTACATTTTGTTCCTGCTGACTTTATTTTAATACAATTTGTCAAACAACCTCCTGCTCCCTCCTGCCTGCTTTTTGGGATCCGAACCCGCCATCACCACCTCGCAAACCGTGACAGAATGATTGAATGATTGATTGATTGAATGATTGATTGATTGATTGATTGATTGATTGATGGATTGATTGATTGATTGATGGATTGATGGATTGATGGCTTGATTGATTTATTGATTCATTGAATGATTGAATGATTGATGGAATGCTTGATTCATTGAATGATTGATTCATTGAACAATTGATTGATTGATTGATTGATTGATTGATTGAATGCTTGATTCATTGAATGATTGATTCATTGAATGATTGAATGATTGATTGATTGATTTGTTGATTGATTTATTGATTTAGTGGTTTATTTATGTATTTATGAATCTATGTATCTATGTATTTATGTATGTCATTGTCTATTTGTATTTGTATTTGTACTTGTATTTGTATTTTTATTTGTATTTTCATTTTTCTGTATTTCTGTATGTACAGTAAAGTCTCGTTATATCGATATGGGATATATCGATAGTCCCGGTTATATCGATACTATTTCTATGCACGCACGGAGAAAATTACATGCAAACAGGGTCGGATATATCGATAGTCCCGGTTATATCGATATTTTTTCGGACTCCCTTGAATATCGATATAACGAGACTTTACTGTATTTATATATTTATTTACCCATTTATGTATCCATTTATGTGTCCATTTATGTATCCATGTACAGTATGTATTTATTTATTTATGTATTTATTTATTTATGTATTCATTGCTTGATATTTATTTATGTACATATTTATTGATATATTTATGTATCCATTTATGTATTCATTTATGTATCCATGTATGTATCCATGTATGTACCCATGTATTTATTTATCGATTTAATGTTTATTTATTTATCCATTTATGTATGTATGTATATGTATGTATGTATGTATGTATGTATGTATGTATGTATGTATGTATGTATGTATGTATGTATGTATGTAATATATTTATTGAATGCTCTTTTATATCTTTAATAATGAGACTCTGTAGTTTGGTTGACTATTGATTGAAATCCAAGCCAAAGTTGGGAAAAGTTGACTTTGGTGAGCATGCGCGCGTGTCACCTGCTCTGTCGCTCTGTCGGACGTCATCGCGGTCATTGCGGATCCCTCCAGATGCGGACGTTTTCTCCAGATGTCCAAAGAGGGGGCTCAGAAGCCAGCTCGGTCGGAGCTGCGGGGATCTCATTGGATGTCGCCTCCCATCTCACCGGTGGTGCGGGGGGGGGGATCTCTCGGCACATATGTTGCGTGCGACGGATTCGGACTGCGTCACACTTTTGCGTCATCCCTGGAAAAAAAAAAGAAAAAAAAAAACAACTCAACAAGAGTGAGCAAAAATGGCAGTGACCAACCGTCACTTGGGGTGAATTGCAATTCGTTCAAAAAAACCACCAAAGTATCAGGAAGTTTCACCCCGAGAGACGACGCCAGGGAACAAACACCTTCTTCCTATTTTGTGATGTGGCTTTTACGCCGGATGCCCTTCCTGACACAACCCTCTTTATTTATCCGGGCTCGGGACCGACACAAGAAGACTTGTGTCCCTTTGTGGCTACAGAATAAGCAACTCGCCCAGTAAAAGGCTCCCAAACACAAAATGCTCATTGGCACAGCAACATTCGTATCACATATAATCTGTTTGTTTTTTTGTTTTTTTTCCTGACGTACATCTGCTGAAATGACACCTTTTGTCAGAAGGCAAAGGCGCGTTTGGGTAGATGATGAAGCGGCGCGCAAAGCGGGGGTTCTTTCCAACTTCACACAGCTCCACTCCCGTAATTGGAGCTGAATGTCACCAAATGTCACACGCCTATTCACAGACTTTTCATTAGCACCTCCAACCAAGACGACGCCGCCGCCGCCGTATCTATCCCCGGTAGAATATCGAATGCCATGGAATCTCTCTCCGTACACAGGAAGTTGTGTGCGGCCAACAGGAAGTCACCCGTAACTCATTCGCTGCCAGACATGTGCAACATGTGCCACGGTTTTTGTCATTGTCACTTGATTTCCTGGACCCGCAGAAGATTGACTTTTCGGACATTCGAATCAGCATTAGAAACCTTAGACGCTCTTCTTTCATCAGAAAAAAAGAGTCAATTTCAAGTGATGTGAGTCTGGAGTTATCAGAGTTTGAAATGGGGGCGGATGTACAAAACACAATAAATATTGACTGATATAGCGCTTTCAAAACAGCTGAAGCGCTCACAACAAAGCACTAATTGGACAAAAGGGGAAATGCTGTCCCCTTGTGGAAAAGAAGCAACGTTGCCAGAGGCCATGGCCAGCACTTTAAAATTGCCTCCGAGCTGTGCAGCCATTCCTGTCAAATGGCACCGACATTCCTCCCAAATCAAAAACGGTGCTGCCGAAAAGGCGCAACCGCTCAACAGAGTCCCCAAAATGCCAAAAAAAACAATCCGTATCCGTTCTACATGACGCACAACAACACAAAGTGACAAAAGAAAACACAAAAACAACACAAATATGCTTACCCGGCCGGACGCCATCTTGGATTTCATCTCTTCGCCCGAAGCGCAAATGCGGCAAAATTTTGGGAAGCTGCTTATCGTCTGTGGAAATTCACGATCAGCTCGTCCGTCGGAGGCCGGACGACAAATATTTGTTGGTCTGTAATCAAAAGGGGACAAACGTTGGCAACTGCTGACAAAATGGTTCCAGATGACTCACCGGATCAGACGAAGATTTCGGAGGGCGATCAATCCGCCTGTCCGTCAATCAAATCTTCACCTACCCGTCGAACTTCCCACGCAAAGAGACTCGCCGCCGCCATCGATTGCGTCGGAGCCGAGCGCCGAGAGAAGGCATCGACTTCACTGTCGCCGTGGAAACGGCAGCAACGGCAAAGCCGGCCGGCCGGGAAGGCTTCAACTTGTACAGTCGGGATGTGACAATCATAATTCATCACACATTTTTAAGAGCATATTAAAGCGCATTTTGCTTTCAAATGATGTTTAGATTATTGACAAATAATCAGGAAATAATGTTTAATTTGGTAAATATGAGGGCATTTTCTGCCTGCCTGTAATGCCACAGTTAAAACAATGAAAATCTGTGACCGAGTTCTTTATTACCCTTTACACTATCATCACTTTCTTAATTGTTGGCAGATCTTAACAAGTAAGCCAGCATTGGAAAGCTTTTGAAAATCTGTAAGGAGAAATTTCGATTGAAAGGTTCACTTTGATTGCTCTATTCATGAGTTACGCCTTTTGCGAGGCGTTTTTGGATTGGATTGGATTTGCCTTTATTAGTCTCGCAGTGGAGAAATGTCATTGTTTGATTAGCGGCTCTTGCGTTTGCTCTTGAGCAGTGAGTCCATACTGCTCTCTTTGAACAAATCACACCGTGATCGACGATTGAACGGGGGAACAGTGAGAATCAACCAGTTAGGATGATATGGTCAAATGTGCTAATGGTCGGGGCCACCGTATAAAAGATCAAGGTGACGCATCGAGTATACAATAAAAATGTGCCATCCAATAGGGTTGCTTTATGCTTGTACACTTCTGTAGCGATGAAACAAATGTAAACGGACTTGTTTTGATGACGCTTCCGTAAAAGGATACAGTCCGTCCGTGTTAGTCAGTCTGGAGCCAAATCGCAACGCTACACTGTTGGTGTCATGCCTTGCAGCTGATAAGCTCGTGCCTAAGTAAAACCTGGGACACGCGTCCCGTGGGACTCATTTACTGACGCAGGTGAATCAATCTGTGACGAGACCGCAATCTCTTTCTCCTCACACTGTCTTCAGAAGATTGACAGAAGACAGTTTTGTGTTCAAATTCCTTGACAAATTCTAAACAAGAAGAGAAAACACCAGAAAAGATTCCAAATATCAATCAGCAAATATCAACCATCGAATGCAGGCAGATTTTCCTCAGAAATCCAAAATGGCTGTCACTGAACACTAAGAAAGAAAATTGCGAGCTCTAGAAATATAGATGCTAATGCTTATTAAGTTGTGGAGAAAAAGATATATTCTACCACTTCTATGAGATATATAAAAATACAACTTGCTTATCTTTATGAGCTGCAGTGTTAGCAAAAAGAGCGTCAACTACAATCCATTCTTGTTCCCGTTTCTCGTTGTCGTTTTGGGAAATTTCAAGAAGCAGCACGGAGGCAAACGTGTAATACGTCATCATAAACTGCATAGATTGGGAAATCCCAGCAAAAACCGTGACCTACTTCACAAAATGCAATGACGTGACGTACCACTGCGAGTACACAGTGCGCTCGCTTCACTGGACAGAAACAATGGCGCTGGAATATAGCCAACTGTAGCGTAGCTACACAGAGCCAATCCCGCCAAAGACGATAAGACCGCCAATTCCCGAGCCGATTCACTCCCTCCTCCCTCCTCGTTATCAACAAAGACTCGCTCCGATATGGCCTAAGCGATAACGCCGCCGGAAAATGCCTCGGCGGATTTTTCCGACATGATAAACCTCTTCCGCTATTTCCAGAGATTCAGCGGCTGCCGTGACGACGGAAAACAAATGAAACCAAAATCAATGTCATTGTTAACACGCGCAAGAAGTGATGGACCGTGGGGTCACGTGACCATGTGCACGTGGGGTCACGTGACCATGTGCACGTGGGGTCACGTGACCATGTGCACGTGGGGTCACGTGACCATGTACACGTTTGCTGCTTCTCTATTTGCGTGGGTGTCAAGGCTGGCTATTCATGCTGCCAAAGTCACTTTTTTTGGGGGGGCAATCAATCAATCAATCAATCAATCAATCAATCAATCAATCAATCAATCAATCAATTAATTCCTAAATTAATGACTTAACTAATCAATTGATGAATGCATTGAAGAATTGATTAGTTAGGCGGGCCGGAAGTGGAGTGGTTCGCGTGCCGGCTTCATAGGGCAGATGTGGCGAGTTCGAATCCCATTCGAGCCTCCCTGTGTGGCGTTTCCGTGTCCTCCCCCGGTTCACTGCACATCTCCGCTCCATCAAGGCAAAATCTCGCCAACTTGAAAGACTTTACAGGAAGTCTGGGCTCACTACTCACAAGGACATGTACGCAACTCACCTTAACCATTACAAGGACTCTATCACTCGTGCAAAATCGCAATATTACTCTACTCATTGACTCTAATCCTGGAAACTCACGGGCCCTCTTTTCCCTCTATCACAAAATCACACAACCTCCTATCTCTCTCCCCTCACACTTCAATTCCTCTGAGACATGCAACACTCTGCTTATGTTTTTTAGTGAAAAGATCAACAAAATCCATCAGCACCTCGGGTCCTCTCCCAGCCTTTCTACTCCTTCCCAACGACTTTCTGCCTTTGAACTCCCCCATCCCTCTATAATCTCAGACATTATCACCAAATCCAAGAACTTCTCCTGTCAACTCGACCCCCTCCCTACTATCCTTATAAAGTCCTGCTTACCCTCCCTTCTCCCTTTTATTTCAACCATTATTCACTCCTCATTATCAACTGGAATTGTTCCTATCGCACTCAAAACCGCAGCTGTCACTCCAATCCTGAAAAAACCTGGCTCAGACCCAAACGATTTCAATAACTTACGTCCAATTTCCCACCTCCCATTCATCGCCAAAATTCTTGAAAAGACAGTTGTGTCCCAGCTTCACTCACACCTCACTCACAATAACCTGTACGAACAATTCCAGTCTGGTTTCCGCCCCCGCCACAGTACTGAATCGGCTCTCATAAAAATCACGAATGATCTTTTGATGGCAGCCGATGCCGGTTCACTCTCCATCCTCATCCTTCTCGACCTGACCTCAGCCTTTGACACCATTTCCCACCCTATCCTGCTCGACAGACTTTCCACCCTAGGCATCACGCACACCCCACTCCGCTGGTTTCATTCCTATCTCTCTGATCGCTCACAATTCATCCAAATCAACTCGTTCACCTCACGGTCCTCTCTTGTGTCCTCTGGTGTGCCTCAAGGGTCTGTCCTGGGGCCACTTCTCTTTATTATCTACCTACTTCCTCTTGGCAATATTTTCCGTAAGTTTGGCATTCACTTTCACGGCTTCACGGATCACACCCAACTCTACCTCTCCAGCAAACCCGACGCCTCTCTTCCACCTTCATCCCTCTCACTTTGCCTCTCAGAAATTAAATCCTGGCTTTCCCATAACTTTCTCAAGCTTAACAGCGAAAAAACCTAACTTCTCCTTGTCGGTACCAAATCCACCCTCCACAAAACTAACAGTTTCTCTCTCACCATTGACAGTTCAACCGTGTCCCCCTCCCCTCAGGTCAAGAGCCTGGGTGTCATCCTCGATAGCTCACTATCTTTTCAGTCCCATATAAATAACATAACTCGGTCTGCTTATTTCCACCTCCGTAATATTAACCGTCTCCGTCCCTCGCTCACCCCTCACACCACTGCTATCCTTATCTACAGTCTCGTCACCTCCCGCATCGATTATTGCAACGCACTTCTCTTCGGTGTCAATCAGAAATTTCTCCATAAACTCCAACTCGTCCAAAATTCTTCAGCCCGGATCATCACTATAACCCCCTCCTTTCATCACATCACCCCTGTCCTCCAGCAACTCCACTGGCTACCTGTTAAACATCGAATGGAATTCAAAATACTTCTGTTTACATTCAAAGCCATCCATAACCTTGCCCCTCCCTATCTTTCTGACCTGCTTCAAATCTCTGTTCCCTCTCGGTCCCTCAGATCCTCGTCCTCCCTTCACCTCTATGTGCCCTCTGCCTGTCTCACCACGATGGGATGCAGAGCTTTCAGTCGCTCTGCTCCCAAACTCTGGAATTGTCTTCCACCCAACATCCGCAATATTGACTCCCTCCCTATTTTCAAGGCTCACCTCAAAACCCACTTGTTTAAAATTGCTTTCAATGTATAGTTCTATCTGCTATTTTATTATGTATCATTTTACTTATGGTTTTATTGTTATGTGCTTTGTTTTATAGTTTTTATTGTCAGGTGTCCTTCGGCGTTTTGAAAGGCGCTTGAAATAAAATGTATTATTATTATTCCAAATTGTCCCTCCCGAGATGTGGGAGTGACTGCTCGTTTTTCTCTGCGTGCCACGTGATTGGCTGGCGATGGGTACAGGCTGTCCCCGGCTGGGATAGGCGCCGTAGAGCGGACCTAAAAATGGCGCGTGGCGTTGAGGATGCAACATCCAGACATTTATTTCTCTTTGCGACAAAGTCCACCCGCACCGAGCCGCCTCCATGGAAATGAGAAAACATTGAGGAACACGTGCTTCCTTACTCTCCTGGTGTCCTATGTCCTTGTCGCCAATGTTTTTGTTGGTCCTTGGTGACGGAAAAAAAACTCCACAAATATTCTTGGTCGTGATGAAGCGCCGCCATCTCGGCAACGGCTTGCAAAATGGCGCTCGTTTGTCATGAAGTGAAGAAAAAAAAAGACAAATATCACTCCTGTCATTCTTCAACTTTTGGGAAAGGTCATATATTTATATCCATATATCATATTTATATATATTCATATACTCTGTACAGTGAAAATCACCATGGAGCAACAGGGGGTGGGGCTATTTGGTCATCATGTTTCGCTAATTTTGTTGTTGTTGTTTCCTTCTTCCCGGCGACCATTTTGTGGGCATCCAAAATGGCCGTGCTGATTTAGTTTCTTCTTTGATCCAATGTCTTTTCATCGTCGTCATTTATGGATGCGTCTTTCTCACTAATTGAGTTTGCGTGGACTTCCCCGCGCCGCCGCCGTGAAAGTTGAGCAGGCAAACGGTTTCTCTGGGCGGCTTCGGGACCGCGTTGCCGCCATTAGCGCCGCCATTGCCGCCGTCGTCCGGCCACCTCCGCGCCGCTTCCTTTTTGCCGTCCTCTCGCCGAGCCGGCGTCGTCGTGCGGTCGCCGCCGTCTTCCTGACGGGCACCGTTTGATGACATCACGGCGCTTTGCATACAGGAAACCTGGTTGTCATGGCGACCCCGCACAGACGGGATGGTTTTGGCTCTGAAACAAGAAGAGAAACGGAAGGATAAGCCAAGAAGGCGACATCTTGAAGGTCAAGCACACACACACACACACACACACACACACACACACACACACACACACACACACACACACACACACACACACACACACACACACACACACACACACACACACACACACACACACACACACACACTTCTAGCTGTCCATCATAGGTGATGATGACGCTTGCTCCCAGGGAGGGGATGTAGGGGGGGGGGGGGGGGGGGGCTTAGCGACGATGTCGCTGGTGCCACTTTTCATGGGCATAGAGCCCAATCCTTGAGCCGCAGACACGTCCGCAGATGGAAGATGGGAGGCCGGATGGCAGGGGGGTACCAGCCGCCCGCTGGTGCCGTTGAATGCGTCTCTCTAATTGTCTGTCTATGTGGATTTGATGTATTTTAGAGACTATCCTGGCACTAGTGGTCTGCCAGGTTTGTCGGTCTGAGGCCAAAGCTTCGAGCTCCGTGATGTTGATGTTGGCTCGTTTGAGGAGGTCCCTGGTGTAGTCCTTGAGGCGTCGCTTTTGCCCCCCTGCAGAGCGCTTCACATCTTTCAGCTGTCCATAGAGGACTTGGCGGGGCAGGCGGTGATCGCGCATGCGGATGGTGTGTCCAATCCACCGAAGGTGTTTTTTTGCAACTGCTGCTTCCATGCAGATGGAATTTGTGCGCTGAAAGATGTCTGAGTGAGGAACTCGATCTTCCCAGGACAGGCCAAGGATCTTCTGCAGGCTCCGGATGTGGAAGGCCTCAAGGGTAGTTAAGTGCCGGCGGTATGTGGTCCATGTTTCTGCCCCATAGAGGAGAGTGGACAGACATACTGCGCTGTATACGGCAATCTTGGTTCCAATTCTCAGGTTACGGTTCATAAACACTCTGCTGCGTAAACGTCCAAACGATGATGAGGCTTTATTTATACGATTGTGTATTTCAATGTCAAGGGAGCAATTGGTGGACAAAGTGGAGCCAAGGTAGGTAAAACAATCCACTACATTTAGTGAAATGCCATTGATGTGAAGGCTGGGTGGTGTGGGAGTTGGCGACACAGGTTGGAACATGAGCTCTGTTTTTTTATGTTGATCTGGAGACCAAAAGACTGGTATAAGTTAGAAATGGTATTGAGAGCATGCTGCATAGATTCTGAGCTGTGAGCTAGTACAGCACAGTCATCAGCATACTGAAGTTCGCAGATGTGGCAGATATTTGTCTTTGTGTGGGCCTGGAGCGTCTGATGTTGAAGAGGTTTCCATCGAGGCGGTATTCCACGCGGATGCCATCTTCATGTCCGATGCCTTTGTGAAATAGGCACGTGATGGCAGAAAGGAGGATATTAAAGAGTGCTGGAGCCAAGACACAGCCCTGCTTCACCCCAGCGTTCACCCCAAAGAGCTCTGACTGGAGCTCTCCAAAGAGTACTCTGGCTTGCATCCCGTCAAGCAGCTGCTGGAGGATACAAAGAAACTTGGGTGGAACCCTAAGTTTGGAGAGGTGCTTCCATAGCAACTCACGGTTGACGGTGTCAAATGCTTTGTTGAGATCTATGAAGGCTATGTAGAGGTCCAGGTGATGTTCTCTGCTCTTCTCCATAAGCTGCCTTAATACAAAAATCATGTCTGTGGTGGATCTTGTCTTCCGGAAACCACACTGCGTTTCTGGAAGCACAGACTCTGAGAGATGCTTGACCAACCTACTGAGCATGATTTTGGACAGAATTTTCCTTGCGGTGGAGAGGAGAGAGATTCCTCGGCTATTCCCACACGCTGTTTTGTCCCCTTTCTTTTTGTAGATTACAATGATGTTGGCATCCTTCCAGTCCTGTGGGAGCTTCCCGTGTTCCCAGATGTTATAGATAAGGAGGTGCAGACGGCGCGTGAGGAGATAACCTCCGTGTTTGTAAACTTCTGCAGGGATGCCATCAGGTCCAGCACTTTTGTTGTCCTTAAGGCTCATGATGGCTTGCCTGGTCTCTAAAAAGGATGGTGGGGTGTCGAGGCTCATGATTGGCGGCAGGTCTGGAAGATTGTCCAGAATTTTTGAGTTGATGGGGTTGGTGGTGTTGAGAAGGGTCTCGAAATGGTTTGCCCAGCGAGCAAGGATCTCATGGCGGTCCTTAAGGAGCACAGAGCCATCAGCAGATTGCACTGGAGAAAGTTTTTGCTTTCTAGGGCCGTACAGTTCTTGGATGGCATTGTAGAAACCCTGGGTGTTGTTACAATCTGCCAGATATTGGATCTCATGTGCCTTCTGCAACCACCAGGTGTCCTCCATGACACGGAGTGCCCGCTGGGTTGCTGCCCTTGCTTCAGTAAATATTGCTTTCCGGGTGTGAGATGTGGGACAGGACAGAAGAGCTTTGTGGGCCTCATGTTTTGCTTTTAGAATGGACTGTATTTCATCCGAGTTTGAATCGAACCAATCATGGTGTCTTCTCCTTGACTGCCCAAGCACTTCTGAGGCTGTGCTGTAAATACCCTGACGCAGAGCTTGCCAGTCGACCGGTTCCTCTGGGATCTTGTCGAGTTTTTCGGCAAGGAGACGTTGAAGGTTGGCTTTGATGGTGGGGTTGGTCAGTGCTGTGCAGAAGAGCTTTCCGTTGGGAGCTGTCCTTGGACGACGATGTATGCGTATGTATGCGTATGTATGCGTATGTATGCGTATGCGTATGAGGAGTTTGGATCTGACCATATGGTGGTCAGTCCAACACTCAGCTCCACGCATGGCACGGGTGATAAGGACATCCTGTATGTCCTTCTGACGGACAATCACATAGTCCAGGAGGTGCCAATGTTTGGAGCGGGGGTGCTGCCAAGTGGTCTTGAACCTGTCTTTCATTTGGAAGATGGTATTAGTAATGACCAGGTGATGCTCTGCACAGAGGGAGAGTAGCCGAAGGCCATTGGTGTTCATCTTTCCCACTCCATGCTGGCCAATAACTTTATTCCGTACGAGATGTTCCATGCCCACCCTTGCATTGAAATGTCCCATGATGAGGAGCTTATCCGTGGCCGGAGTTTTCTACAGGATGGTGTCCAGAGCTCCGTAGAACTCGTCCTTGACAATGTGGTTGGCATCCAGAGTTGGTGCGTAAGCACTGATGAGCGTAGCGAAGCGTCCCTTTGCCAAGGGAATGCGCCAGGTCATCAGCCTTTCATTGATGCCAATAGGGGATTCCGGAAAGCATTGCAGCAGTTGGGACTTCACAGCAAAGCCAACTCCATGGATACGGCGGTTGCCTTCGGGGACCCCTTTCCAGAAGAAGGTATACCCTGCACCAACCTCTGTCAGGGAGTCTTCTCCATGTAGTCTGGTCTCGCTGAGAGCTGCAATGTCGATGTTGTATCTTGCGAGCTCCATGGCTACAAGTGCTGTCCTCCGGTGGGGCCTCTCAGCGGTTTGAGCCAGGTCCAACAGCGTGCGGACATTCCACGAAGCAATACTTAGTTTTTTTGTGATTCGTTTTTTGAAGTTTCGACCGCAGGAGGGATGCTCCGACGATTGCAGTTTACCGTCCAGAGTGTGGAGAGCAGACAATTTTTAGACCACTTTTTCTAGGTCCTTCCCCATCACAGGGGTGAGCAGTGTGGAGCTGCTCAGACACAATGGAAGCTGCCGAGGAGATGCGCTGCTCCATCCCGCACTATCAACGACCATCACTCCATTGTCGCCTGTGTGCATAGTTTGGCTAGGCACTTCCAGCCACATCCTTGGCCTGTGCCCACCGCCATTCCACATCGCCACAGGACTTTGGGTTTCCATGGGATGGGGATTGGGGCAAGAAGTTTGCGCAAAGGTAGAGATTAAGGTGAGTGTGTGGGTGCACAGTCCACACTTCCACCATCTTCGCTCTTACCAGTTGAGTTTCAGGTGGCATGAGCATACTCATGACGACCATTTTCTGGCAGGAGTTGCAGGGGGCTGCCGGTAGTCCGGTTTGTTGGACTCCGCCTACGCCTACCCCCGGGTGCGGGTTTGGGATCACTCTTTGTCTGGCCTCTACCCCTCGACCTGTTCGGCTTGGGTGACCCTGCCTGGAGTGCAAGACTCCGGCCGACATAGCTCTCAGGGTCATTGAGGCGCGCAAAGTGCCTCACCACGATAAGGTGGTGATCCCAGTCGAGGCACGCAAACATACACACACACACTCGCATGCACACACACTTACACTCACAAATACACACAAACACACACACACACACACACAAACCTATACACAAAACCATGCGCAAACGCACACACACATACATGCATACACACAGACACACACACACAATCACACACAGAGAGACACACATAAACACATGCACATACACACACACACAAACACACAATCACTGACAAACACACACACTCACACGCACACACACATGCACACACACACACACACACACACACACACACACACACACACACACACACACACACACACACACACACACACACACACGCACACACACACACACACAAACACACACAAAGTGACCCGCAAATAAACACATGTGGCCAAGATACACATCCAGTCGTAAAAAATGGATGGAGAAATGGAGCACGACCCCGTTGACCAACGTGGACAATAAAAGAAGGAAAAGGATCCAATCAAGCAATCGTGAGTCTCCTCACCCGCGTGGTGAGTCAGTAAGTTCCGCCTCTCGCAGATGCCGATAGGACAGACCGAGAGACTTGGGACGTCCTCTGGGAACGGCCGCCGTCCTGCCAGGGGCCGACCAGTTAACATTCCTTTGCTCCGTTCTGCAGAATCACCCGCACCCCCCCCCCCCCAAAAAAAAATATACAAATCAAAAATCTATTTTTGTTGACAGGCCAAAGTGTGTGGATGTGTGTTTGTGTGTTTTTTACACACGTGCGCTTCGGAATGCTTCCGGAAAACGTGAAGCCGTCCTCACACGTGTCATTGTCATCACACGCACCAGGACTTTTGCAATACTGACGGGAGAAAAGAGCAAGAAAGAAACAAGAAAGAAAGGTACATGGTCAAGATCCTCAATGCATCCACATCAACATCATCATCATCATCATCATCATCATCATTATCCTATGCCTCATTATCATCCTCATCCTCCTCGTCATCATCATATTCATCATCATCCTCGTCATCATCATCATCCTCCTCGTCATCATCATCCTCATCATCATCAACATCACAATCATTAATATCATCATTGTCATCATAATCGTCCTCCTCATCATCATCTTAGTACTTGTTATCATCATCATCATCATTATCCTATGCCTCATTATCATCCTCATCCCCCTTGTCATCATCATACTCATCATCATCCTCGTCATCATCATCATCATCATCATCATCATCCTCATCATCATCAACATCATAATCATTAACATCATCATTGTCATCATAATCGTCCTCATCATCATCATCATCTTAATACTTGTTATCATCATCATCATCATCATCATCAACATCATCATATGCCTCATTATCATCCTCATCCCCCTTGTCATCATCATACTCATCATCATCCTCGTCATCATCATCATCATCATCCTCATCATCATATCATCATCCTCCTCGTCATCATCATCCTCATCATCATCAACATCATAATCATTAACATCATCATTGTCATCATAATCGTCCTCATCATCATCATCATCATCTTAATACTTGTTATCATCATCATCATCATTATCCTATGCCTCATTATCATCGTCATCCTCCTTGTCATCATCATACTCATCATCATCCTCATCATCATCATCCTCCTCGTCATCATCATCCTCATCATCATCATCATTATCCTATGCCTCATTATCATCCTCAACCTCCTCGTCATCATCATCATCATCCTCGTCATCATCATCCTCATCATCAACATCATAATCATTAACATCATCATTGTCATCATAATCGTCATCATCATCATCATCATCATAATGCAAAGCTGAAGAAGATGATGAATGGAATTGAAAAAGAAGGTGGGGTCAACCAGGTCAACCACAAGAGGAAGAGGATGAAGATCAAAAATAACCATGATGATGATGACGACGAGGAAGAGGAAGAGGAAGAGGAAGAGGAAGACCTGTTGCATTGTGATGTGGACTTTGCCGTTTGCGCTTTTGTCGTCCAGGACGCTGTTGACTTTTGTGGTGTCGTATTTCACACTTTGACTGTCCTTCAGGTGGGCGCAAAGCTTCTCTCGCCGACGCCTACACACACGCACGCACACGCACACACACACGCGCACACACACACACACACACACACACACACACACACACACACACACACACACACACACACACACACACACACACACACACGAGTAAACGTACAAGTAGGATATAAGGTGGCGCGTCTTCATGCCATGGACTGACTTGTTTCGGCAGTAGAGGACGACACAAAGCAGTCCCAGGACGCCGATGGCTGTGGCGACGGACATGATGGACAGGAGCTGTCTCTGGTACACTTCTTTGCTTTCTGCGCATGCAAAAAAAAATACACAAAACAAAACAGAGACACACTCAAAACCAAAAAAAAAACCACGTTGCAACATGTTATAGGAAAATAACGTGAGACAGAACACTATGGGGCTATTCACTCATAATAATAATAATAATAATAATAATAATAATAATAATAATAATAATAAGTCATTTGATTTACAATCCTTTCAAAACTCAAAGTCAAAGGATCAGTTTCTCTGTGGATGAGCAACGGCAGCCACACGCGCCAGCGTTCGTTCACTCAAGCTGAAAGAAACTCAGATAGAAAGCTAGCTAGCTAGCCAGCTAGTAGATAGCAAATAGAAAGCCAACAGATAGCTAGCCACCTAAATAGCTGTATAGCTAATAGCAAGATAGCTAGATAGCTAATAGATAGCCATCAGATAGCTAGCTATATAGCTAGCCACCTAGATAGCTATATAAATAATAGCTAGCTAGATAGCTAATAGGTAGCTATCTGGATAGCCAACAGATAGCAATCTAGATGGCTAGCCAGATAGCTAGCCACCTAAATAGCTATATAGCAAATTCCTAGCTAGCTAGCTAGCTTTGTAGCTAATATATAGCTAGCTATATAGCTAGAAAGCTAATAGATAGCCAACATATAGCTAGCTTTATAGATAGCCACCTAGATAGCTATATAACTATCAGCAAGCTAGCTAGCTAATAGCTAGATAACTAATAGGTAGCCAACAGATAGTTAGCTAGATAGCTAGCCACCTAGAAAGCTAATAACTAATAACTAGCAGGCTAGATAGCTTTATAGCTAGTTAGCTAGATAGCTAATAGATAGCCAACAGATAGCTCACTATATAGATAATAGATTGCTAGCTAGCTATCTAGCTAATTGCTAGCTAGCTAAATAGCTAACATATAGCCAAGTGATGATTTTAATGGTTAGAAATGGAAAAGTCCCCCTCCATGAGTCGTCACCTTATCGTGGTGGAGGGGTTTGTGTGTCCCAATGATCCTAGGAGCTAGGTTGTCTGGGGCTTTACGCCCCTGGTAGGGTCCTGGGTAAGGGACCAGACAAAGTACGACTCAGAAGACCCCGTATGATGAGAAAGACAAATGGATCTAGTTTTCCCTTGCCCGGACGCGGGTCACCAGGGCCCCTCTCTGGAGCCAGGCCTGGAGATGGGGCTCGTTGGCGAGCACCTGGTGGCCCGGACCTACATCCATGGGGCCCGGTCGGGTTCAGCCCGAAGAGGAAACGTGGGTCCCCCTTCTCAAGGACTCACCACCCATGGGAGGGGCCAGAGGGGTCGGGTGCATTGTGAGCTGGGCAGCAGCCAAAGGCGTGGACCCTGGCGGTCCGACCCTCGACTGCAGAAGCTAGCTCTTGGGACGTGGAATGTCACCTCTCTTACAGGGAAGGAGCCTGAGCTGGTGCACGAGGTCGAAAAGTTCCGACTAGACATAGTTGGGCTTGCCTCCACACACAGCCTGGGTTCCGGTACCAGCCCTCTCAAAAGGGGTTGGACTCTCTTCCACTCTGGAGTTGCTCACGGTGAGAGGCGTAGAGCAGGTGTCGGCATACTTATTGACTCACCGCCTGTACGTTGGGATTCACCCCGGTAGACGAAAGGGTTGCTTCCCCCCGCCTTCGGGTGGGGGGACGGGTTCTGACTGTTGTCTGTGCATATGCACCAAACAGCAGTTCAGTGTACCCATCCTTTTTGGAGACCTTAGGGGGTGTGCTGGAGAGCGCTCCCCCTGGGGACTCCCTTGTTCTGCTGGGCGATTTCAATGCTCATGTGGGCAATGACAATGTGACCTGGAGGGGCGTGATTGGGAGGAACGCCCCCCCCGCCCCCCCGATCAGAACAGGAGTGGTCTTTTGTTATTGGACTTCTGTGCTCGACACGGATTGTCTATAACAAACACTTTATTCAAACATAAGGGTGTCCATATGTGCACGTGGCACCAGGACACCCTTGGTGTCCTGGACCCTTGGCTCGCTGATTGACTTTATAGTTGTATCATCGGATTTGCGGCCTCATGTTTTGGACACTCGAGTGAAGAGAGGGGCGGAGCTGTCAACTGATCACCACCTGGTGCTGAGTAGGCTCCGTTGGTGGGGAAAGATGCCAGTCCGACCTGGGAGACCCAAACGTGTTGTAAGGGTTTGTTGGGAACGTCTGTCAGAATCCCCTGTCAGAAGGACTTTCAACTCCCACCTCCGGCAGAACTATAGACATGTCCCGGGGGAGGTGGGGGACATTAAGTCCGAATGGACCATGTTCCGTACCTCCCTTTCTGAGGCGGCAAATCAGAGTTGTGGCCGTAAGGTGGTTGGTGCCTGTCGTGGCAGCAACCCCCGTACTCGCTTGTGGACACCAGTAGTAAGGGATGCCGTAAAGCTGAAGAAGGACTCCTACCGGGCCTATATAGCCTGTGAGACTCCTGAGACAGCTGACAGGTATCGACTAGCCAAGCGGAATGCAGCCTCGGTGGTCGCCGAGGCAAAAACACGGGCATGGGAAGAGTTCGGTGAGGCCATGGAAGCCGACTTCCGGACCGCATCGAGGAAATTCTGGTCCACCATCCGGCGTCTCAGGAGGGGAAAGCAGTGCACCACTAACACTGTGTACAGTGAGAGTGGGGCGCTGCTGACTTCGACTCGAGACGTCGTGAACCGGTGGGCAGAGTACTTCGAAGACCTCCTCAACTCCACCAACACGCCTTCCTTGGAGGAAGCAGTGTCTGGGGACTCCGAGGTGGGCTCTCCGATCCTTGTGACTGAAGTCACCGAGGTGGTTAAAAAGCTCCTCTGTGGCAAGGCCCCGGAGGTGGATCAGATCCGACCGGAGTTCCTAAAGGCTCTGGATGTTGTGGGGCTGTCCTGGCTGACACGCCTCTGCAACATTGCGTGGTCATCGGGGAGAGTGCCTCTGGATTGCCAGACCGGGGTGGTGGACCCCCTTTTTAAAAAGGGGGACCGGAGGGTGTGTTCCAACTACAGAGGGATCACACTCCTCAGCCTCCCTGGAAAGGTCTATTCAGGGGTCCTAGATGGGCGGGTCCGTCGGAAAGTCGAGCCTCAGATTGAGGAGGAACAGTGTGGTTTTCGTCCCGGCCGCGGAACAGGGGACCAGCTCTACACCCTTAGCAGGGTCCTCGAGGGTGCATGGGAATTCGCCCAACCAGTCTACATGTGCTTTGTGGACTTGGAGAAAGCGTTTGACCGTGTCCCTCGTGGAGTTCTGTGGAGGGTGCTTCGGGAATATGGGGTACAGGAGCGCCTGATACAGGCCGTTCGGTCCCTATACGACCGATGTCAGAGTCTGGTTCGCATTGCCGGCAATAAGTCGGAATCGTTTCTAGTGAGGGTTGGGCTCCGCCAAGGCTGCCTTTTGTCACCGATTCTGTTCATAACCTTTATGGACAGGATTTCTAGGCGCAGCCGAAGCATCTCTGCTTTTTGCAGATGATGTTGTACTGTCGGGGCCTTCAAGTGGAGCTCTCCAACTCTCTCTCGAGCGTTTCACAGCCGAATGTGAAGCGGTTGGGATGAGAATCAGCACCTCCAAATCTGAGACAATGGTTCTCAGTCGGAAAAGTGCCCTCTCTGGGTCGGGGAGGAGATTTTGCCTCAAGTGGAGGAGTTTAAGTATCTGGGAGTCTTGTTCACGAGTGAGGGTGTAAGGGAGCGAGAGGTCGACAGGCGTCTGCTGTGATGCGGACTTTGTACCGATCTGTCGTGGTGAAGAAGGAGCTGAGCCAAAAAGCAAAGCTCTCAATCTACCGGTCGATCTACGTCCCAACCCTCATCTATGGTCACGAGCTATGGGTTGTGTCCGAAAGAACGAGATCCCGGATGCAAGCGGCCGAAATGAGCTTTCTCCGTCGGGTGTCCGGGAGAGATAAGGTGAGAAGCTCGGTCATCCGGGAGGGGCTCAAAGTCGAGCCGCTTCTCCTCCACATAGAGAGGAGGCAGATGAGGTGGCTCGGGCATCTGATTAGGATGCCCCCGGGACGCCTCCCTCGTGAGGTGTTCCGATCATGCCCCGCTGGCAGGAGACCCCGGGGACGACCCAGAACACGCTGGAGAGGCTATGTCTCCCAGCTGGCATGGGAACGCCTCGGGATCCGCCAGGACGAGCTAGAAGAAGTGGCTGGGGAGAGGGAAGTCTGGGCTTCTCTACTGAAGCTGCTGCCCCGCGACCCGACCCCGGATAAGCGGCAGAAGATGGATGGATGGATGGATGGATGGAATGGAAAAGTCACTCATTCCATTCATTTCACCGCAATGAGAGCATTGTTGAACATTTGACGGGTAAAGTATTGAGAGGCAGTCATCAATGAGTCTTCCCAAATGGCCATGGCATGACAAATATGTTAATCGCTATCGTTTAGTCATCTGAAATATCCCCCCAAAAATATTGAATGCTAACCGTGAGAATGAGCAGAAAATCCATTTACCTTCTTTTCATTTCATCTTTTCAAGATGGCAATTAAGCAAGTATCAATGACATTAAAGAATTAAAAAAAAACACGGGGAAACAGATTTTAATTAACCAATTCAAAGGGAAATCACACATACACACGCATTCACACACATTTACACACACACACACAAATGAGATTTCAGTGTGATGGCGGTTGCGCCTGCTCGCCGCCCTCTCCCCTCCCCGCCGTGGCTGTTTCCATGGCGACTGCATCCATCGACATTGCATGGAAAACGTCTGACAGGAACAAACACACCCGCACACACACACGCGCACGCGCACCTTAAGAGTGGTTCTTACCCATGAACTCGATGCCCAGGTGGTCTGCGGGCGCGCACCAAAAGGACCATGGCGAGAAGCAGGAGGGGGCGAGAGAGAGAGAGAGAGAGAGAGACATTAGCATTTAGCATAAGCAGTACTCATTTTAAAAAATAATTTCTGGCAGTTCAAGACTAAAGTGTTTCATTTTCTCAGCCTGTGTTTTATTGTGAAGGTCTCCCTTCTGTTCTTTCGCGATGCCTGCTCTTCACCTATTTTATTTTGAAAGGCTTTAATAATAATAATAATAATAATAATAATAATAATAATAATAATAATAATAATAATAATAATAATACATTACATTTTAAGCGCCTTTCAAAGCTCTCAAGGACACTTTACAGTCATTCATTCATGATTGCGGCGCGGATTGAAACTGTTTGTCTTGAAAGTTATGTTTGTTTTTTTGTGGACATGTTTTGCTTTTTGTTGAGTGAAGACAATGAAAAGCCAGGTGTTTTGTTTTGAAAGTCTTGTTTTGAGCAGACCGAATGAAGCATCCCGTTTAGAAAGTCTTTCCTGAGAAAGCACAAAATGATTTGCCCTTAATGGCCGGCCGGATGAGTCCGGCTGATGCAACTTCCAGAGAAAACAAAAAGCCAGGTGTTTTATTTTGAAAGTTTTGTTTTAAGCAGAACCAACGTAGCATCCTGTTTCCAAAGTCTTTCCTTACAACGTCCAAATTATTTACGCCTCTTGGCCGCACAATTCCGGCTAACGCAAGTTCCAAAATTAAGTACTACTACTTTTATTTTGAAGGTCTGATTCGCTGTGCTTTTTCATAGTTGTGGCTACAAAGACCGAGCTAACGACATTGTCAAGTAAATGTCCTTCCTGGGGCGGCTTCCCAACAACAAGCAGAACACAACATGTCCGCTTTTCGGCCAGCCCAATGGCGCTCTTTCTTTCCTCTTGCGTCCGACACGTTGACTTAACCGACGTCCGGCCGACCTTGACGGACAACCTCGTTTGGACCGGGGACGGGGGGGGGGGGGGGGGGGGGGGGGGGGGCCCGGGGGGCACGAACTCAATTTCCGACTCAGCTATTCCGTAAAGCCTCCGACATCCTTCGGGAAAGGGACAAGATGGATGCGCCGTATTCAAGATGGACGACGCCTTCAATAACCCCCGAGAAGAAGAATGACCTTTGCCAAGGTCAAAGAAGCTTTGAGGAGTTATCGTCAGTGCTTCTCTTGGAGATGTTCTTGTGCGGGCTTCTTTGGGTTTGTGTTGTCGGGGGTCCTCGAATTTGCCAACCGCAGAGGGGATAGATACATTTTTAAATGGCCCAAAAAATTCTAAAATGGTGAGAAAAAAAAATCTAAAAGCGCAAAAAAATATTTAAAATTGTGAAAAAAAGTCACAAATTGTGAAAAAAAAATCTTAAATGCCCAAAAAATTCTAAAAAGGCGATTTTGAATGTTTCAAACTTTTTCGAAAATGTCGAATTGCTAAATGTTCAAACATTTTCTGAAATAATTTATCTAAATGCCGATTTTCACAATGTCTGAAAATCTTCATAAATTGCGATTTCCTACATTTTCAAAAACAATTCTAAAATGCCGAATTTTTAAACATTTTCTAAAATGGCGATTCTCAAAATTTCAAACATTTTCTAAAATGGTGATTTATTTTTTTTAAACATTTTCTAAAATGCAGATTTTCCAAAAAATCTTCAAAAATTGTGATTTTCGACTTTTTTTAAATTATAAAATGCTGAATTTTAAAATTTGCAAACATTTTCTTTGATGGCGATTTTCACATTTTTTTTATACAAATTGTATAAAATGCCAATTTTCCATTTTCTTCAAAAAAATCTTCAGAAATTGTAATTTTCTGCGTAAAAAAATTATGAAATGCCAAATTTCTACATTTGTAAACAATTTCTAAAAAGGCGATTGTGAATTTTTGCTAAACTTTTCTAGAATGCCGAATTTCAAAGACGCTCTTGATACGTCGTCGCCGTTGTCAAGGTTGCGGCGGCAGAGTCCTTCCAAATCGCAGCTTTCAGGTGCTTTCAGGCGGCCTTTGTGTTCTGTCAATCGCTCCCATTTTCCAGCAAACCTTGGGGTTCAATTTGGGAGAAACGTTTGGCCTTTTTTGGCTCATTTGGTTGCCTGCTTCCCTGACAAGAACATGAGCTCTTCACCCATGACAAACAGAACATTGACTTTCACGCAAATGTCTTTGTACAAAGTGCGGCCCGGGGGCCAAATGCGGCCCCTGCTCAATTTTCATTGGGCCCACAGCCTCCCGTCATCAAATCAAACATGTCGGGCCTGCGTGTAGATCGAATACATTGGGCAGTAGCGCTGTTACCTCAGTGTGCTAAGTGCTGCCATCTAATGGCTCAGTTAAGAACAGAAAATATGTATAGGAGTACATTCATTGACTGAATTAGCCCCCCCCCAATTTTCTACAAAGGCGATTTTCTAAATTAAAAAAAAAAACGAAAATGGCAATTTTATAACTAAAAAAATATATAAAATGGCAATTTCAAAATTTTAATAGAATCTAAATGGCGATTTTCAAAATGTTTAACAATTTTCTACAATGGCAATTTTCAAAATTTGAAAAAAAAATCTAAAAAGGAGATTAGCAAATTTTTGTCATTATTTCTAAAATGGTGAATTTCTAAATGTTTAAACATTTTGTAAAATGGCAATTTTCTAATTTATTTTTTAATGGTGACGTTAACATAAAAAAATCCTTGAAAATGGTGATTTTGAATTTTTGTTGTAACATTGTTTCCCATGGTGAAATGGTAAAATTTCAAAAATGGCCATCTTCTAATTTTTATAAACATTTCTAAAATGGCGAATTTCAAAATTTTAAACATTTTTATAATGGAGATTTTCTAAAGTTTTTAAACAGCAATATTAACATTAAAAAAAATGTTCAAAAATGGTGATTTTGAAAATGTTTGTAAAATTGTTTACAATAGTGAAATGTCACTGTAAAGTGTCCTTGAGAGTTTTGAAAGGCGCTTATAAATTAAATGTATTATTATTATTATTATTATTGTTATTATTATTATTATTATTATTATTATTACCATTATTATTATTATTGTTATAATACATGGTAACATTTCTAAATTGTAATTTTCATTTTTTTTTTTAAACAATACTTTAAAATGACAATTTTCATTTTTTTTCTAATATGGCGATTTTGATATTTTTAAAAAAATATTCGCAAATTTCAATTAGCTACATTTCAAAACAATTCTAAAAGGGCGAATTTCCAAATTTTTAAACACTTTTCTAAAATGGCAGCAATCCACAAAAGGCGGAAAGTTGACAGTCAACGTCAATTCCATTTTAACATTTGTCTTTCAAATGAACTAAATCACACATGCTTACTTACGAGAGTCAACTCGTTTCAAGGCTCACAAAACACAAGGCACAAATCACAAGGCTTTTTGCTCACAAAATTAGCCTTTCTTCACAAATACCCGACAAATAAAACAGCGTGCGAGTAACGTTAGCAATAGGAATGTTTCAGCCGTTATCACCCGACGCTAACCTTTTAAGCCCCAGGCGGCATTTTTTTTCTGCCGGTGAATTTTTCGAGGCAAAGTAAACTTCTGCCGAGTATATATATATATATATATATATATATATATATATATATATATATATATATATATATATATATATATATATATACAGTAAAGTCTCGTTATATCGATATTCAAGGGAGTCCGAAAAAATATCGATATAACCGGGACTATCGATATATCCGACCCTGTTTGCATGTAATTTTCTCCGTGCGTGCATAGAAATAGTATCGATATAACCGGGACTATCGATATATCCCATATCGATATAACGAGACTTTACTGAATACAGTAAAGTCTCGTTATATCGATATTCAAGGGAGTCCGAAAAAATATCGATATAACCGGGACTATCGATATATCCGATCCTGCGCCGAACTGCATTAAACAAAAGCCGCCAAAAGAGGGCAGCCAAGCGCCATATAAGAAACGGAGCTGGCCATTAGATGTTCCCCCAATGTTGCCTCAAAATGGCACATATAATTCTTTAATGATTGTAAACATGTATGCTTTAATCTTCAGAACTACAGTCTATTTGAAACATATTCATAACTGGATGTGTAACAAGAAAGCATATTATCCGAATCTGAAGCCATTGTTTGGATTCACAAGCAATGTAAGACGTCTTGGCGTGAAGTCATTTTTATTTGCATTTGAATAAAAAGTGACATCGGCTGTCCTTTAATACACAGTATGGAATGTTAATAATTTTCAAAATCATCGCGCTTCAGCAGACAAAACAAGAAACATTGTTGCAAAAAACGATTGCATTCATGTACAGTACAGTGGGCATGTACATAACACAACAGGGAAACTGCAACGCTTACATCTTACTGTATTATGTATACAATTTAAAAAAGTCATCAATCTTCTTCTGCTTCCCATTTTTACCTTTTAACACAAACACTTCAATCTCGTCTGCTACACACGCGCGAGCGTCTGAAAATGAAAATGGCTCCGCTACACGGGTGCTGGGCACGTAACCAAGTCACCTGACCAAGTCGACCAATGGCGCGACTGATGGCGTGTCACGTGACAAAGATACACGGCCAAGTCGAACAATAGCGCGACCGATGGCGGCTCATGTGACCAAGTCGACAAATAGTGCGACCGATGGCGGCTCACGTAACAAGACACGTGACCAAGTTGACCAATGGCGCGACGGATATATCGATATAAACAACAAAAATGGCCGGCGGGGGATGAAAAGGGTGCTCTCTTCATCTCCCGCCAGCCATTTTGCTCTGCTTATTTCGCTTATATCGATGCAAAAGCAGTTTAAGCTGAATCGATATTTGCTAAAGGGTTTCTATACAGTCCCACCATTAGCGATATCTGTATCGGTCACACGGTTGGTCACGTGACCAGCTTTCGTGTCTTGCACAGTGTAGCAGAGCTGCAATAGCATCTGAAACATACTGGAGTCTTCTTATACAGTATATAGTTGTTCGACACCAATCTCAACCATGGGGAAACCTTGGAACTAAGTACAAGGCAATAGTGGCCGTGGAGGACAATCCAAGCAGTTTTGCAGTTTTTGTTTTCCATACATGTATTTAATTGTGTTGTATTCAGATATCTTTCTCGCTTGCACTCATCACTGTTTTTCATCCAGTATGTACATGCTGGCGTTGGTGGTTTCTCTGGTGTGTATAGAACAATGTCGAGTGCTACTCAGAGTCACAATTGCAAGAGTGCGTTATGACAATAATAAATGACGTTTTTATTTAATGCATAAGTTTATTTTTGACTTCACTACAGTCCAAAAGCATACTAGATACGCAATCCATGAACCCAATGAGAAAATTACATGCCCTATCAAAGATCCCCCATTTATTGCCCCCACTTAATGCAGTTTGGCGCAGGATCGGATATATTGAGATTGTATTCCGACTCCCGAGAATATCGATATAACCAGACTTTACTGTGTATATATAATTTTTCTGAATATAATTTATAATTTATAATATATCAATATAGATATATTTTTTCTCAATAGATATCATTTTTCTGAATATAGATATAATATTTCTGAATATAATGTATATTTTTTCTGAATATAATTGATAATTGATCATTTATATTTGATAATTGAGAATTAAGAATTGAGAATTTGTAATCAGAATCAGAATCAGAATCAGAATCAGAATCAGAATCATCTTTATTGCCAAGTATGTAGTATATTTTTTATATTTTTTATAATTTTTCTGAATATAATTTATCTGAATATAATTTATATTTTTTCTGAAAATAATTTCTATTTTTTTCTGAATATAATGTGTAATTTTTCTGAAGATAGTTTGTAATTTTTCATGTGTAAGGTGAAAGGTGTAAGGGGTATGGGGTAAGGCGTATACATCAAATATAAATATACTAGTTTTCCAAATATAATATATCGATTTATATCAGTTTTTCAAATATAATATACTTTATACATATAGAAAAATGTTCCAAATATAATATATACATATAAGATTTCTGAATATAATATAGAAATATATGAACGTTTCCAAATATAATACATACATTACTAAAAGTTTTCCAAATATAAGACATAACTTGATTAAAGTATTTCAAATATAATACATAAATGTATATACCTTTAGCAAATATAAGGCACGCCACTTTACGTTGATACGAGAGCACTCTTATTGATTGGGAAGCCATTTTGGGCCACGTCCTGATCCACACAAACAAGCCGCCGCCATTGTGTGGCCGCTTATTTTCCGCATCATCTCAACTTTCGGGGCCGCCACCTAAGCTAAACGCCTCCAAGGCGCCAAGGCCGTCGTCATTTTTACAACTTGGAACGGGTGCCTGGCAACGCCGTCGTCGTCGAGGAGGAGATGGCGGAGGTGCTCATGACGCGAACCGAGAAACAACGCTAAGAAGGACACGAGTCAGGCGCTAACTTTGATGCGTGATGTAAGCGTCTTACTTGGATCGGACAGGATGGAGTCGGTCTTGGGCAGGAACTGATCGCAGCGGATGCCTTGGTAGCCCTCTCGACACCTGGCGGGGGAGGGGGAGAGCACACGTCAAGCCTCATTTAGCCATTCATGTACGGACCACTAGAGGGAGCTCTGCGACGTTATTTATCTTTCTCCAAGCGCTCAAATTGTTCCCAGCTAGTTTAAGTGGCGCATTTGATGAATAAAAGGAGCGGGGCGACGCGGGCGTCTGTCTCGCAAGGCTTTCAAGAGAGCAAAGGGATTCGTTCATTATTCACATGCACTCACACAATTCTAACCCCCCTCGAACCCACCCAGAAGAAAATTTTAAATGAAACAAACCAGCTCTTTATTGGCACCCCCACATGGAAAACCAAAACCCAAATAAATTGGGGAATGGCAGCAAATGAGTTAAAATGAGTCTAAAAAAACTGTTGAGGAGATTTTTAACACCGGATTTGGATACAAAAACATTTCCCAAGCTTGAAACATCCCAAGGAGCACTGCGCAAGCCATCATATTGAAATGGAAGGAGCAAATCGACCAAGACTCGACCGTCCCTCCAAACAAGGAGACAACTGATTAGAGATGCAGCCAAGAGGCCCGTGATCACGCTGGATGAACTGCAGAGATCGACAGCTGAGGTGGGAGAGTCTGTCCACAGGTCAACAATCAGTCGTACACTGCGCAAATCTGGCCTTTGTGGAAGAGTGGCGAGAAGAAAGCCATTTCTCAAAGATATCCATCAAACGCCTCGTTTCAAGTTTGCCACTAAGCCACCCGGGAGACACGCCAAACATGCGCTCTGGTCACATGGAACTTTTTGGCCACAATGCGCAACGATATGTTTGCCGTGAATCAACACAGCTCATCAGCCTGAACACACCATCCCCACTGTCAAACGTGGTGGCGGCGGCGGCGGCATCGTGGTTTGGGCCTGCTTTTCTTCAGCAGGGACAGGGACAGGGACGATGGTGAAAATGGACGGGAAGATGGATGGAGCCAAATACAGGAACATTCTTGAAGAAAGCCTGTTGGTATCTGCACAAGACCTGAGCCTGGGACGGAGATTTATCTTACGACGTGACAATGATCCAAAACGTAAAGCTAAATCCACAATGGAATGGTTCAAAAATGAGCACATCCAGGTGTTAAAATGCTCCAGACCTGAATCCAATTAAGAATCTCAAGACTGCTGTTCACAAACACTCTCCAATCAACCTCACGGAGCTCGAGCTGTTTTGCAAGGAAGAATGGGCAAGAATGGCGGTCTCCCGATGGGCAAAACTGATAGAAACATAGCCCAAGCGAATTGCAGCTGGAATTGGAGCAAAAGGTGGAACGACAAAGTATTAAAGCAAGGGGGCCGAATAATATTGCACGCCACACTTTTCACCTTTGGATTTGTTCAAAACGTCTACATTATTTATTAATTAATCACTTCACGATTAATAATAATAATACATTTCATTTACAAGCGCCTTTCTGAACACTCAAGGACACTTTACAACAAAGACAACACACAAAACAGTAAAACCATGCATAAAACAATAAATAATAAAACAGCAGAATAAATTAGACCATGAAAGCAAGTAGTTTAAAGAGGTGGGTTTTCAGTGAGATTTGAAAGTAGGAAGGGAGTCAATGTTGCGGATGTTGGCTGGAAGTGAGTTCCAGAGTTTAGGAGCGGAGCGGCTGAAAGCTCTGCACCCCATCGTTGTGAGACGGGCAGAGGGCATGTAGAGGTGCAGGGAGGAAGAGGATCTGAGGGCCCGAGAAGGAACGGAGATTTGAATTGGGTCAGACAGATAGGGAGGGGCAAGGTTATGGATGGCTTTAAATGTAAACAGAAGTATCTTGAATTCAATACGGAGTTTAACAGGGAGCCAGTGGAGCTGTTGGAGGATAGGAGTGATGTGGTGAAAGGAGGCGGTTCTAGTGATGATCCGGGTTGTGGAATTTTGGACTAGTTGGAGTTTATGGAGACATTTTTGACTGACCCCGAAAAGAAGTGAGTTACAATAATCGATACGGGAGGTGACGAGACTGTGGACGAGGATAGCAGAGGTGTGAGGGGTGAGAGAGGGACGGAGACCATTGATATTGCGGAGGTGGAAATATGCAGACCGAGTCATGTTATTTATATGGGAGTGAAAAGATAGTGAGCTATCAAGGATGACACCCAGGCTATTGACTTGAAAGGAGGGGGACACGGTCAATGGTGAGAGAGAAACTGTTTGCTTTGTGAAGGGTGGATTTGGTACCGACAAGGAGAAGTTCCGTTTTTTCGCTGTTTAGTTTGAGAAAGTTATGAGAAAACCAGGATTTGATTTCTGAGAGGCAACATGAGAGGGATGAAGGTGGAAGAGAGGTGTCGGGTTTACTGGAGAGGTGGAGTTGGGTGTCATCTGCGAAGCAGTGAAAATGAATTTCATATATATATATATATATATATATATATATATATATATGGCTCAATTTGCGCCATCTTCTTTTTTTGGAAACCATTTTTAGGAAGATTTTGCGCAAGTTGCTTTTTCATAGCTGTCAACCTGCGAGACACTGTGACCTTACCAACGGGTCCATTTTTACCTCGGAGAAAAAAAAAAACACGTGTGTTGTAAATAGACAAATAAATAGATTCCTAAATAAATAAATAGACAAATCAGTAGAAAAATAGACGCATAAATAGATTCATCAATAAATATGAATGGTAATCACCATCAGCCATCCATGAGCAGTTTCTTCTCTTGCCGTAGAACAAAGAGTCGGCCATTTTGCTTCTTAGGAGCCATTTTGATTCCTCGCAGCCATTTTGGATGACATTTGTTTATCCTTTTTCAACAGTTGTCATTAGCAACACTTTTGACAAGCTGGTTTCGAAGGGGACTGATGATTTTTTTTATGATGCATTATGTTTATTAAAAAACAGGAATGATACGACAGTGAAAAAAACTGTAAAATGTTTCATTTAACTGATTTCAAAATAAAATTCCACTTAAGCGGAACTTTGGTTTCTTCTCGTGACTTTTCGTACAGGTAGCATTACTAGTAGCATTATACATCGGAAGAACACAAGTAAATAGACAAATCAATAGAAAATAAATAGATGAATAAATAGATCAATAAATGTCTTCATAAACTGCTTAATCAATAAATATGAATGATAATCACCATCATCCCTCCATGACCAGTTTCTTCTCCTGCAGTTGATGAGAAGGTTTCTTCAGCCGTCATCTGTACAATTTTGAAGGTTTCGGACGTTTCGCCTCCTATCCAAGAGGCTTCGTCAGCGAACTAAAGTCTGACTGGTCGTATCGGCCCTATTTATATATCCCTAATGTCCAGGCATGGCGGCGCCGGACACTGCTATGATAGGTCACTACTCTCAGGTTGGAGGGAGCAGAGGACCACTCCCTTCTTTAAACCGGTCTGGTGGGGTGAGGTTCAATTTGGATCGTTCATACAATAGCCTGCTTAGGCAAAACAGGTTAGGCAACATTCGTTATGCTGATGAGGTGATACCGGTGGGAGTGGGGCAAACAGGCCAGTCGTTAGTCAGGAATGTAGGAACAATCAGTGGGGCCACAGGGAGTGGTCCTCTGCTCCCTCCAACCTGAGAGTAGGGACCTATCATAGCTGTGTACGGCGCCACCATGTCTGGACATTAGGGATATATAAATGGGGCCGATACGACCAGTCAGACTTTAGTTCGCTGACGAAGCCTCTTGGATAGGAGGCGAAACGTCCGAAACCTTCACATTTGTACAGATGACGGCTGAAGAAACCTTCTCATCGATGGACCACTCCTGTACGACTGAGAGCTTACACAGACGTTCTCCTGCAGTTGAAAAGAATGTTGGACATTTTGCTTCCTCGCAGCCATTTTGGATGAGATTTTTACTTTTTTAATTTTTTTTTTTTTTTTTTAACAGTGGTCAATAGCAATACTTTTGACAAGCTGTTTTTTAAAGGGGATTGATGTATTTCTTACAATGTATAATGTTTATAAAAAAATAGGAATGATATTATGGCAAAAAAACACGGTAAGATGTTTAATTGAACGGATTTCAAAATAAAATTCCACTTGAGTGGAATTTGTCTTTGGGGAACTTTTGTTTCTTTTGGAGACTTTTCGCACGGACTTGTTTTCACAGTGGTCGATTTCGCGTGTTACGAGTAGCGCTATTTGTTAGCATTAACATTAGTGCTAATATTTAACGACGAAAACAGAATTGAAAATACAGTAAAGTCTCGTTATATCGATATCGGATATATCGATAGTCCCGGTTATATCGATAGTCCCGGTTATATCGATACTATTTCTATGCACGCACGGAGAAAATGACATGCAAACAGGGTCGGATATATCGATAGTCCCGGTTATATCGATATTTTTTCCGACTCCCTTGAATATCGATATAACGAGACTTTACTGTATCTCCAAACAACATTGACGCATTTTGACATGCCAAAATCCGTCCGCTCGACAGGTATGTTTTTGACAAAAGGTGGCTTTCCGCTGGCGCGGAGGCCATCGATCAGCCATCAAGGTCGCGTCCGACGACTTTAACATTGAGTGAAATAAAGCGAGGCACTTCCTGGCTGCCGGCGTGTCCTTTTTCACCTCCCTTGGTCACTCCCTCTCACGGCAAATTATGGGGAAGGGGAGGCGGCCGGACAGGGCGCCGGGGGGGGGCTTTCCCCCCTTTCATATTGTCTCATCTTCTTTGGCGGGGCAATTAAAGGCGGCTGCAACTTGCGTGCCGTCTCCATGGCGATGGGCGTCCTCGGCATCCCTCGGCGCGGGAAAAGGATGCGTGGGAGGCATCGGGGGGCGCGGACAAGACGCGGGTGGCCGATTTGTGGCTCCTTTCGCAATTTGAGCCTCGGAAGTGATGAAAAAAGCGCGGCGCTTCGGATTGGAGCGCCTAGCGCTTAGCCTTAGCACGTAGGACGTTGGAGTGTCCCGCCATTTGTTAACTCATTCACTGCCATTCACGGATTTATTGGGGAATTGAAAATATGACGTCGAGCACCACTACCCAATTTGTTCGGGTTTTGTTATTTCATACACGGGTGCCGATAAAGCTCTGGCCAGACATCTGTCAGTGATTTTACCTTCCACAAGGGGGCAGCATTAGCCTTTCGTCCATGTTAGCGCTTTGCTCCAGCTTTAGTTGTTGTTAAAGCACTATAGAAACCAATAGGGTTGTATTGCATTGTAGTTTGTAAATCTGCCACCATTTCAAGCTCAGCTAACTCTAGGCCCATATAATTTAAGAATTAACTCATTCACTGATTCATTTGGGAATTAAAAATATGACCTCGAGCGCCATTCTCGAATTTCTTCGGGTTTTGTTTTTTCCATACATGGGTCCCGATAAAGCGCTGGCCTGACCTCTGTCAAGGATTTTTCCCTTCTACAAGCGGTCAGTATTTCCCTTTTTTCCCATGTGAGCGCTTCCGCTGTTGTTAAAGCGCTACATAAAGCAAATTGTATGCATTGCATTGTATTTTGGACAGCCAGCCCCATTTCAAGCTCATATAACACCAGACCCATCTCATTTAGGAATTACTGTAACTCTTTTTTTCTGATGAAAGAAGAGAGTCTAAGGCACACGTGGCAAAGTCAAGGCCCGGGGATCAAATCTGGCCCGCCACATCATTTTATTCGGTCAGCGAAAGCAAATCAAACATGTGAAAGTTCATGCTCATTAATCGAGCTAGCGAGCTAGCTCTCTTTGTATTCAGCCAGCTGGCTAATCCATTACATCACAGGTGTCCAAGTCAAGGTTCGAGGGCCAATTGTGGCCCGTCACATCATTTTAGTCGGCCCGCGATAGCAAATCAAACGTGTGAAATTTCATGTGCATCGATCAATCTAGCTAGCTAGCTAGCTCGTTCTATTTAGATATCTGGCTAATTCCTTACATCATCAGGCTGGAGCGGCTGGAGAAAAATGTCAGGTGTGATGTGCGATAGAAGGCTTTCAGCTAGGATGAAAGGAAAAGTGTATCAAACCGTGGTGAGAGCAGCCGTGACGTTTGGACTGGAGACGGTGCCACTGAAGAAAAGACAGGAAGCAGAGCTGAAGATGTTGAGGTTTTCTTTGGGAGTGACCAGGTTGGATAGGATCAGGAAGGAGGACATTAGAGGGACAACTCATATTAGAGGCTTTGGAGACAAAGTCAAACTGAGATGGTTTGGACACGTCCAGAGGACAGAGAGTGACTATATTGGGAGAAGGATGCTGAGTCTTGAACTTGAAGACCGCAGAGGAGGTTTATGGATGTGGTCAAAGAGGACACGAAGATAGCAGGTGTGAGAGAAGAGGATGCACAAAACCGAGATAGATGGAGGACATTGATTCGCTGTGGCGACCCCTGAGGGGAAAAGCCCAAAGGAAAAGAAGAGGAGTCCTAAACTGAATCTTCTGTGGGTCCTGCAATTGGAGTGAAAATGACAAAAACCCTGGCACTGGAGTGGACACGTTTTTTGCACATCGTCTGGTAGTCAATGAGTTAAAATTTCGGTCAAAGAGTATTCAAGGCAGATATTCGAGGACATTCCCATTTTCCTTGCGCGGGGATGGCGGAATGCGTTCCGGGCGATGGCATCAGCGCTCACGTTCAGTATGCCTAAAATCCCACAATGCAGTGCGGCGAGCCTCAAACATTTGTTGTTATTTTTAAATGTTAATCATTACAGGAGCACGCGTGCGCTCGCTATGTAGACTTCAAAGATGGCAACACGGCCTCCTCCTCCTCCCGCTGTGCGTACACGCGTGTGCCAGTTTCCGTGGTAGTCACCATAGAACTAGTGTGTGTTACGTAAGATGATCTCGAGGGCCAGGTCACACTCACGTGCTGTTTGGCAAACACATCGAGGTGAGGTTTTATGGAACACACACACACACACACACACACACGTCACATGCACACCGCCGCACACCCGCCATTGTCATCAATAAGCTTCCAATAAAGGACACGCGACGCCTGATGAACACATTTCAAAGATGGACAACCATCTCATTTACACTTGATTACATTCGCCGACGTTGGAAATTTGAGCATTCGGAGTTCGACGCGAGGCTGTTTTGCGCGACATGGAAGACCGAAGCGAGACGACATCGCCAAGGACCAACAGCAGTCTCAAGTGGGACAAAATGAACGCCGAGAGCTGCGATGATCAATGACATCTGACGTGTCCCAAAATGAAAAAGTTATTGGGACATTTTATGGCAACACACACACACACACGCACTCAAACACACAGACACACGCACTCAAACACACGCATAGACACAAACACACTCAAAGCCATTTTGGGGAAATGCCAATCAGAGAGCAAGGTTGCCTGTTTCCTGTGTCTTTTCTGGCATTGTTTTTTGAGTCTTTTTTTGTGGGTCACCTTTCATTTTGCTCAGTGCAATGACCTTGAAAGGTCAAGTTACAATGACAAAATGAAGCAGTAAACTTCCTGTCCTTTCAGACACTGTTCCTTCCACTTTTTCTTGTTGTTGTTTTTTTTTGTGGGTCTGCTCATGATAAGCATCTGTCATAAATTGCATGTTGCTCTGCGACCTAGCTTCAGGGCTTGAATTTGGAAATTTCTGTGAAATGCCGAGAGGCGAAGATTGACGACTTCCTGTGCCTTTTCTGGTCTTATTTTTTCAAGTTTTTTTTTTTTTTTTTTTTTTTTTTTTTTTTGTGGGTCACCTTCGGATAAGTCTCCCATGTTGCACAGCGCAATGAGTTAGAAAGGTCAAGCTATAATGACAAAGTCAAGGAGCAAACTTCCTGTCTTTTCAGGCACTGTTCCTTCCATTTTTTTACATAAACAATGTGGGTCTGCTCATGATAAGCATCTGTACTAAATTTCATTTGGAGCTTCTGGGGTTGAATTTGGCAATTTCTGTGAAGAGGCAACTAAGAGACAAAGATTGCCGACTTCCTGTGTCTTTTCTGGCATTATTTTTTAGATATTTTTTTTTGGTGGGTCACTTTATGATAAGCCTTTCAGGTTGCTTGGTGCGTTAGAAAGGTCAAGTTATGATGACAAAATAAAGCAACAAAATTCCATTTTTTTTTTTTGGTGCGCCTTCTCATGACAAGCATGTGAGCCAAAATGTTTGTTACAAAGTCAAACTGGCTGCTTCGCGGGTTCAATTTGTCAGCAGAATCCTTGAGGTCTGTCAAGAGTCATCAAAGCTTGCCACTATACGTACAATCTTAAATGAGCCGCTCGGCTCATTTAAGTCAATTAGCTTAGCCGTGTTAGCCGTATGAAGCGAAAAGTAAACGTAACCCCAGAATGACTTCCACTCTGCTGACAAGATCTTAATTGTCTGCTTAATGGGACACGCAGGATCAACATCATCCACTTCTTCTATCTGCGCACGCTAACAAGCTAGCCGCCGCAGGCCAGCACGGGAGATTAGCGCACGGTGGATGTCAAATTTGGGGGAAAAGGAGGTTGGCGGGAATGCGCGTTAAGACTTTTAATCTGGTTAGTCTCGCTTGTCCGACAGCGAGGCAGGAAAAGTTTGTTATCGACACGCGACATGGCGGATTAGCAGCCAGATGATTGTGCTCGCCTGTTGGATCAGCGCCAGGCTGGATGGAGCTCTCGACATTGATGACTTCAGATGATTTGCGTAAATGGGCGTAATGTGCGGATTAGCGCGGGACCAAGTCCAATTAGCAGAGACTGAGCTCGTTTTGGTTTCCAAAGCTTGGACAGGTTAGCCGGGGACTTCCTACTTTGACAAGTAGTCATTAGCCACCTTTTATCGTCATATTCATTAGCATTTTTGGGGCGTTTAATGTCCGACGATCAGCGACCACTGTAAAACGGAATCAGGTTTCTTGGAGAGGAAATCGAGGGTTTTTTACAGAAATCTCCATCTGTCGTCTGCGAGTAGGAGCGTTAGCGTGTAGCGGGGGTGCAACCAATGACAAATAAAAGGAGTTGGCAACGCGACTTATTGGCAAAGCAGAGGCGGCGGATACGGTTTCAGAGACATCGGCATGAAAGTACCAGCTAACGACGGCTAACGATGGCAAATGACGGCTACGTCACTTCGATCGCGCCCCTCTCTCACATTCTCTGCGCAACAGTAACATTGTCCGTTCCTCAAAGAGGATAAAGACTATAGCCCCGAGTATCCTTATACTCATCTATAGGAACTTTAAAGGACAACCGACGTCACTTTTTTGTTTCCTAACTGACATCAGAAAAACGTGTTATAGCATCTAAAATACCCAAAACACGCAGTATGATATTTTTATTCAGATGCAAAACACCAATAAAAACGACTTCAAGTGCCCAAAAAATTGAGCTGCGAATTGGGCATTTTCAGAAAGTCCCGCCCCCAGTTCGTGACGTCACGCCAAAACGTCTTGCCTTGCTGGAGAATCCAAACAATGGCTTCAGATTCTGAGAATATTCTTTCTTGTTACACATCGAGTAATGAATATGATTCAAATAGTTCTGAAGAGGAAAGCATACATGTTTGCAATCGATTAAAGTTCTTCCGGGTCATTTTGAGGCATCAGGGGTGGGAAATGTCGCACCCAAGGGAGGCTGAAAATGGAGACAAAGCCATGTAGGGAATTAGTCAGCCCGTTTCCACAGGCTGATAAATTCCTTCCACGGAGCTTGGTCACCCTCTTCTGGCGGCTTTTTGGTGCAACCAAAAGTAAGTGGTAAGACCAAGTACAGCAAAATAGATTGACGTGATGGAAGGACTTCTACATTGGGTCTTTTTTTTCGGTCAGGGGCGTTCCTACAGTCACGTCACGTACGGACTCGTCACCAACTCCAAAACAAGACTTCCGGAATATTCAGCGCGAGTCTTAAAAGGTAAAAGATAGCTATATGCGGTGGAATCTTTGTAAAATATGCTCAGTAGAAGTCATTTGAAGCCATTTTACAAATTATGGACACACGGAGACGTCAGTTGTCCTTTAATTGAATACCTTCTGAAGTTTACAGTCTGCTGTTTTTGTCCATAGTAAACCCGGAATAATCCCTTTAAGTATCTATTTACTATCTAGGTGGCTAGGTAGCTCCCTAGTTGGCTATCTATTAGCTGCCTAGCTAGCTACATGGCTGACTATCTAATAGCTGGCTGGCTGGCTGTCTAGCTAGCTGGATATCATTTGCAAGCTATTTGCTATCTATTAGCTCTGGCTTGCTAGCCAGCCCTCTGGCTGGCTAGCTAGCTTGATAGCTAGCTATATATTCACTATCTAGCTGACTGGCTATCTAGTTAGGTATCTGTTGGCTATCAATTGACTTGCTAGCTAGCTTTCTATCTATTTGAGTTACTTCCGGGTTGAGTAAACGCTGGCGCGCGTGGCTGCCACTGCTCACCCACAGAAAAACTTATCCTGGGACTGTACAGTGACCCTGAGAGATTATTATTATTATTATTATTATTATTATTATTATTATTATTATTATTAACGTCAGCTAACAATGGCTAATGACAGTTAATGACGGCTAATGACAGTTAATGATGGCTAACAATGGCGAACAATGGTTAACAACGGCTCATGTTAGCATTTTGTCCATGCCTGGAGCCTTTTTAACCTGTTAGGTTGGCACACGCCAAATAATGGACAGTCGCCCTTTTTGCATTGGCTATGCTAACATCTGTCGGTCTGTATTTTTGACCCCAATCTAAGTTTGAGCTCCATTTGTCATATTTTGGTAAACATAAACTTTGGCAGAAATGATTCTTGTTTCTATTCAGGTAGCGCACATGCAAATTTTGAACGCTGCCCTCCTTTTTTTCCCACCCGGTTAATAATGTTACCTACCGCTTTATGCTACAATCTTTGTGTTGTTTTCGTCAAGTAAAAATGCAGGTTTTTTTTTTTTGTTAGCATGTGCAACTCACTTCAATGGCGACTAGCGTGTGTGTGTGTGTGTGTGTGTGTGCGTGCAGAACATTGTCATGCTGGGTCGCTCGCATTTGGTCTGGCCCGCTCAGCCTTCAACGCAACTCGGGCATATTTAGTGCTCGGCGGAGACCAGGTGAAGGTTCTGCGCGAGCAGGTCACGCCTGTCGACTTCCCCGCGGACCGACTCGCGCACCCGAATGGAAGCCGCTCTCCTGCCGTTAAGGACAGGAAGTGACCTCTGATCACGTGATGAATATTCAACAGAAGGAAAGAGTCTGGAGTACTTGTCAAATTGCATATCAAGATGATGATGATGATGATGATGATGATGTCTTGTGTTTTGTAATCAAGAAAAAGAATCATGTTGTGTACGTCGGGAGGAAAAAGAAAAAAAAACTGAAAATGTTGAGTATAGGAGTCATTGACTGAATCAGACCCCCAATTAAAAAAAATAAAAAATGGAGATTTTCTGAATTTTGACAAATATTATAAAATGTTGATTTTCTGAATTTGTTAAAAACATCTAAAATGGCTATTTTCTGAATTAAAAAACATCTAATATGGCTATTTTCTGAATTAAAAAACATCTAATATGGCCATTTTCTGAATTTTGACAGATATAAAATGGTCATTTTCTAAAATGTTGATTGTCTGAATTTAAAAAAAATCTAAAATGGTGATTTTCTGAATTGCTTTCAAAATGATCTAAAATGATGATTTTCTGAATTTTAAAAACATATCCAAAATGGTGATTTTCTGAATTTAAAAAAAAAAAATCTAAAATGGCTACTTCCTGAATTTTGACACATATGAAAAGGTGATTTTATGAATTTTTAAACATTTTCTAAAATGTCGATTTTCTGAATTTGTCAAAATTATTTAAAATGGTGATTTTGTGATTAAAAAAAATAAAAAATAGTTATTTTCTGAATTTTTCAAAATTATCTAAAATGGTGATTTTCTCAATTAAAAAAAAAAAATCGAAAATGGTGATTTTCATTGTATTTTTTAATTTTCTAAACTGACGACAATCAACCCAAAAAAAAAAACTGTTACGAAAAAGATAGTGTTTAAAAAAAAAAATTCAATGTTCAATGTCAATCAAATTTTGAGCCGCATGTTTGAAACGTGCTTAAGTAAGCTGAAAAGGTGAATAAAAAAGCAAAGGTGACACATATTTGCTAGCTGAAATGCATAGACATTAATTGAATACATGTTTCAGCTGTTAGCGCCCGACGCTACCTTTTCATTTTTTTTTTCTTCCGGTGAATATTTCTGGCAAAAGTAAACGTCTGCTGAAAACAAGAAATGGCCAAGAACGGCACTTGATGAACTTTGACCTTGACGTTTGTCATTGTCCAAACAAGAACAACACAAGCGAATGAACACAGACGACGAACAACACACTAAGTGTCCAGACTTCAAACATTTGACTCTTGATGCGATCTTCTTCTCTACATTCATTTCTAATTCAAGGGAAACGACGTGAAACACAACAATATTTCACTTTCACATCAACATGTTGAAATATTTGATTGGCTTTTAAAAGTGCAACCCCTCTCCGATGTAACGTTGAACATCTCGGGCACCTCATAATCTTTGACTTTTTGGTTTGTTCTTACAAGGGGGTTCCGATAAAGTGTTGGTCAGACCTCTGGCATCATATATTATATCTATCTATTTTTCCCTTCATTTGCCTTTCGCCAGATCTGGTCCCTGGGCCTTGAGTTTGACACCAATGCGCAAGAATGTTAGCCTAATATTTTTATTATCATTTGCTAGCTATTTGCTATCTATTAGCTCTGGATGGCTAGCTATCTAGCTAGCTAGATAGCTATCAAGCTAGCTATCTATTCACTATCTACCTGGCTGGCTATCTAGCTAGGTATCCGTTGGCTATCGATTAGCTAGCTAGCTAGCTATCTATTCACTATCTACCTGGCTGGCTATCTAGCTAGGTATCCGTTGGCTATCGATTAGCTAGCTAGCTAGCTAGCTTTCTATATATTTGAGTTACTTCTGGGTTGAGTGAACACTGGCACGTGTGGCTGCCGCTGTTCACCTGCAGAAAAACATATCCTGTGACTGTAAAGTGACCTTGAGAGTTTTGAAAGGCGCTTATAAATCTTCTTCTTTTCCTTTCGGCTTTTCCCCTCAGGGGTCGCCACAGCGAATCAATGTTTTGTGCATCCTCTTCTTTTACACCAGCTCCCTTCATGTCCTCTTTGACCACATCCATAAAGCTCCTCTTCGGTCTTCCTCTCGGTCTCCTGCCTGGCAGGTCAAGGCTCAGCATCCTTCTCCCGATATAGTCGCTCTCTCTCCTCTGGACATGTCCAAACCATCTCAGTCTGGCCTCTCTGACTTTCTCTCCAAAGCCTCTAATACGGGAAGACTCATATCTAATGTACTCCTTCCTGATCCTATCCAACCTGGTCACTCCCAAAGAAAACCTCAACATCTTCAGCTCTGCTGCCTCCAGCTCTGCCTCCTGTCTTTTCTTCAGTGGCACTGTCTCCAGTCCAAACATCATGGCTGGTCTCACCACCGTTTTATACACTTTTCCTTTCATCCTAGCTGAAACCCTTCTATCACACATCACACCTGACATTTTTCTCCAGCCGCTCCAGCCTGCCTGGACACGCTTCTTCACCTCTTTCCCACACCCTCCATTGCTCTGGACAGTTGACCCCAAGAACTTAAAATCCTCCACCTTCTTTATCTCTTCTCCCTGTAGCATCACTCTTGCACTTGGATCCCTCTCATTCACACACATATATTCCGTCTTGCTGCGACTGATCTTCATTCCTCTCCTTTCCAGGGCATATCTCCACATCTCTAGTTTCTCCGCCACCTGTTCCCTGTTCTCGCTACAGATCACAATGTCATCTGCAAACATCATGGTCCAAGGAGATTCTTGTCTAACATCGTCTGTCAGCCTGTTCATCACCATAGCAAACAAGAAGGGGCTCAGAGCTGACCCCTGGTGGAGTCCCACCTCCACCTTGAATTCCTCCGTCATACCGACAGCACACCTCACAACTGTCTTCCAGTCATGATACATGTCTTGCACCGCTCTGACATACTTTTCTGTCAACACAGACTTCCTCATGCAATGCCACAGCTCTTCTCTGGGCACCATGTCATACGCTTTCTCCAGATCTACAAAGACACAATGCAATTCCTTCTGACCTTCTCTGTACTTCTCTATCAGCATTCTTAAAGCAAACATTGCATCTGTCGTACTCTTTTTTTGGCATGAAGCCATACTGCTGCTCACAAATGTTCACTTCTGCTCTTAGTCTTGCTTCAACTAGTCTTTCCCAGAGTTTCATTGTATGGCTCATCAACTTTATTCCTCTGTAGTTAGTACAACTCTGCACATCTCCTTTGTTCTTAAAAATGGGCACGAGTACACGTCATCTCTTTCCCCCCTTCATCCTCTTCAGCGCCCTCCTCACTTCTTGGTCCACAACAGTCACGTCTTCTACTCTTTGTTCCTTCTCATTTTCCTCATTCATCAATTCTTCAAAGTACTCTTGCCATCACACTACTGGCACCTGTTAATACATTGCCATCTCTATCCTTAATCACCCGAACATGCTGCAGGTCCTTACCATCTTTGTCTCTCTGCCTCGCCAGCCTGTAAAGATCAGTCTCACCTTCCTTGCTGTCCAGCCGAGCATATAAGTCATCATAGGCCTCTTGTTTGGCCTTTGCCACCTTTACTTTAACACTGCGCTACATCTCCTTGTACTGCCGTCTACTCTCATCCGTCCTCTCAGTGTCCCACTTCTTCTTTGCTAATCTCTTTCTCTGTATACACTCCTGCACCTCCCCGTTCCACCACCAAGTCTCCTTATCTACCTTTCTTCCACTCGATACACCAAGTACTTTCCGACCCGTGTCTCTGATTATGTTCACTGTAGTTTGCCAGTCATCTGGAAGGACCTCTTGCCCACCCAGTGCTTGTCTTACCTCCTTCCTCAATGTCATGCAACACTCTTCCTTTTTCAACTTCCACCATTTTGTCCTCACTTCAGCCTTTGGTTTCTTCATCTTCTTCACTGCCAGCGTCATCCTACACACCACCAACCTATGCTGTCTGGCTACACTCTCACCAACCACTACTTTGCGGCCACTGATTTCCTTTAGATGGCGCCGTTGACACAAAATGTAGTCTACCTGTGTATTTCTGCCTCCACTCTTATAGGTCACCCTATGTTCCTGTCTCTTCTGAAAGAAAGTATTCACAATAGCCATTTCCATTCTCTTAGCAAAGTCAACCACCATCTGTCCTTCAGCGTTCCTCATCTGGAGTCCAAACCTGCCCATCACCTCCTCATCATCTTTGTTTCCTGCGCCAACATGTCCATTGAAGTCTCCACCAATGACAACCCTCTCACTTCTCGGGATGTTCTGTATGACTTCCTCAAAGTCCAACCAAAATGTCTCCTTCTCCGCCAGCTCACATCCTACTTGTGGGGCATACCCACAAACAACATTGAACATCACACCTTCAATTTCTAGCTTCAGACTCATCATTCTATCTGATACTCTTTTTACTTCTAAGACATTCCTAACAAACTGATCTTTTAAGATAACCCCAAATTCATTTCTCTTTCTGTCTTCACCATGATAGAACAACTTCAACCCTGACCCTAAGCTTCTAGCCTTGCTCCCTTTCCACCTGGTCTCCTGACACACAGTATGTCTACCTTCCTTCTCTGCATCATGTCAACCAGCTCTCTACCTTTACCTGTCATCAGAATCAGAATCAGAATCATCTTTATTGCCAAGTATGTAGAACACACAAGGAATTTGTTTCCGGTAGAACACGCTGCACTAGTATCATCGTCAAAAAAAACCTGCTAAGTGGCACTATACAGTTCCATTTTGGCTACTGTTGAAAGAGTTCAAAGAGTTCAAAGAGTTAATGGCTTGGGGGAAGAAGCTGTTTAAATGTCTGCTGGATTTGGTGCGCATGGATCGGTAGCGCCTGCCTGAGGGGAGTAGCTGGAAAAGGTGGTGGGCAGGGTGCGGAGGGTCCAGTAGGATTTTCCGCGCCCTTGTTTGGATTCTTGCAGTGTGCAAGTCCTCGAGAGTGGGTAGGGCTGTGCCAATGATTTTTTCCGCCGTCCTAACTGTCCGTTGAAGTCGGATTTTGTCCATTTTAATGTTCGCAGAAGCTAGCTAACGATCGTCATGATTAGAATAAATGTTATGCCGCGGCGTCATGGAAAAACGGGCAGGAACAGGATTGAAGACTCCTGCCTTAATGTCTTCCTTTGTATAGCGTCCAGCTTCCCGTCTCAACGCTATCAAAGGCTTTAACGCGACGGCAGCGGTAAAGCGATCTGCTTCTTTGCTAGTATAGCGGCCGACCTCTCTCATCATTTAGACTGTAATTAGCCTCATTTGCATATTCACGTCCGCCTGCTTCTGTTCCGTGTCGTGAACTGCTAGCAGGCAAACATTAGTCACACACCCGCGGCGTCACTTTGTGCGACTTAGCGGAGACGCTAACGCGCAGCAACCCTCACACAATCACGCACACACACACAACGAAAACCACAACGCCGCATGTTACATATGCCTTTCCGAAGCACTTTGTCACAAATACGCGGCTCGTAGCATCGGCTAGCTCAATTATCTAAAACTCAGACTTGAGTCATATTTCAAGAATCACGCTAGCTTCGGCCACCGCTTTATCAGCCAGGGGCCATGGCCAGCGCTTTATCGGTACCCAAGCATGAAAAAACTAAACCAAAACAAATTCGGGAATAGTGCGCTATGTCATATTTCCAATCCCTGAATAAATTTGTAAATGGCAGCGAATGAGTTAGACTGCCTGATTTGCTTTGGCGGACCGAATAAAATAATGTCATGGGCCAGATTTGGCCCCCGGGCCTTGACTTTGACACCGGTGATGTACGGAATTATACAGCTATCTGAGTAGAAAAAGTGCTGGCTAGTTCACTTGCTAGCTTTTCACAGTCAAAACGAGCCTCGAAGGAAAAGGGCCACTTGAATGTAACTCTCCACAAAGAATAAGTTCTTATTTTAGCCACTTTTAGCATTAGCCACAGCAATGTAAATTTCTCCACTGCGAGACTAATAAAGGCAAATCCAAGTAGCCTAAGTAGCGCCTGTCAGTCTGACTGGAAACACCACAGATTGAACAAATGGCTTGCTTTGACCTTCATCTCCCTTCCTGGCGCCATCTTTGCACACCTCATCAAATTTAATGGGGTGGGTCGTAGACAACACCCCACACCCCCCCACTACCCTACGAAGGTCCTGGACGGGTCATCCAGCTGACATTTGATTCATGAAAGGTAGCGTCCGTCGAGGAGGTTGAGGAAGATGTGACTAATCAGAGCGGTAGGCGGGTCAGGTGAGGTCACGGGGTCAAAGGTCAGAGGGCAAGTGAATGTGGAGAGGGTGTTGGAGGTATGGGCTTTGCACACAGAACCAGGAAGTAATGCTGCAGTGATACCTCGGTTTACGAATGCTTTAGCTAAGGAACTTTTCGCCTTACAAACGTTATATTGGCGAGAATATAATCTAGGGATACCAACAAGTTTTAGGGAAACACACCATGGCTGGCAGACTAGTTTTCCACCCCCCCTCAGTGTGAGTGCATACGTGGTTTGCTATCGAGTGGAGTACTTTCGCGATTATGGGACCGAAAAAGATCCCACCACAGGCTGGTGTTAAAGGACAACCGACACCACTTTTTTTGTTTCCTAACTGACATCAGAAAAACGTTTTATAACACCCAAAACACGCAGGCTGATATTTTTAGTCAAATGCAGAACACCAATAGAAATGACTTCAAGTGTCTAAAAACGACTTCAAATTGAACCCGGAAGTTTCAGAAGCTCCCTCCCCCTGGTTCGTGATGTCACGCCAAGACATCTTGCCTTTGTCGTGAATCAAAACAATAGCTTCAGATTGGGAGAAGATGCTTTCTTGTTACTCATCCAGTTATGAATATGATTCCAATAGTTCTGTTGCGGTTGATTCCGGGTCCGTGGAATCATCGGACTCGCGCTTTTTGTTGTAATAAAATCTCTGCCAGCACCTACGCAGATGACATGGAGGAGCTTGTTGCTGACCATAATGAGGTCATCAACAGAGAGGATTTGATTTGCCTTCAAGAGGACAAGCAGAAGCAGGCCATTCAGGAGTTGGTGTGCAGGCTTTTATTGAACAGTTCCATCCAGAAAAGGCTATGAGAATCATCAACATGATGAATGATAATATGATGCCTCACTTTCCTTACAAGTCAGAAAGACACAGGTGTCAATTAGGAGCCATCAACGGCCATCACAAATGTAAATAAAGTGACCTTATTATACAGTGCAGTGTATTTCTTTCATTAAAATACAGTAGCACATTTATTTAAACATAGAATAAGGTATATTGTGTGTAGTTTTACGGCTTATTTAGTTGAAAATTATATTTTATGGAGACCTGAGAACGGATTATTCTCATTTTAATGGTTTCCTATGGGAAATTATTTTTTGGGATACACACTTTTCGCCTTACACACTCTGGGAACCAATTAAGTTTGTAAGCCAAGGCCCCACTGTATATAGCTATATGCGGTGGAATCTTTGTAAGTCAAGAAGTCATTTGAAGCGATTTTACAAATTATGGACACAACTTGTCCCGGGCGTCGGTTGTCCTTTAACGTGAAGAGGACACAGAAGAAAATGACGGTCAAGCAGAAGAAGGAGATCATCGAGAAACACAGACGAGGTGTGCGTTTGTGTGATTTAGTGTCCCAGTACCAGTACGCTAAGTCGACCATTGCTACGTGTGGCTAAGGGAGTTTCTGTGTTGTCTAGGCAACGGTCTCAGGAAATAGAAGGGGTTGAAAAACTTCTGTTGATTTGCTTTAACGAAAAGCAGCTAGCAGGGGACACTGTGAGTGAGGGCATTACTGCACGGCAACTTCACTCGAAAATCATCAAGAGGCAACTACATCAACGACCATCATAAAGGGAAATAAAACGACTTGATTATACAGTACAAATTTTTTTCTTTCACTACAATATAATAGCACATTTATTATCCATAAAATAAGGTATATTTTGTGTAGTTTTAAAGGACAACCGACGTCTCCGGACAAGTTGTGTCCATAATTTGTAAAATGGTTTCAAATGACTTCTACTGAGCGTATTTTACGAAGTTTTCACCGCATATAGCTATATTTTACGTTTTAAGACTGTCACTGAATATTCCGGAAGTCTTGTTTTTGAGTTGGTGACAAGTTCGTACGTGACGTCACTGAAGGAACGCCCCTGACAGAAAAAAGGACACATTGTAGCAGTCCTTCCATCACATCAATGCATTTTGCTGTGCTTGTTTGGTCTAAAAACGTCATGTTGCACCAAAAACAGCCAGAAGAGGGCCTGTGGAAACGGGCTGATTAATTGCTCACAGGAGCTCGGTCGCCATTTTCTGCCTCTTTTTTGGTGATCCATTTCCCCCCAATGTTGCCTCAAAATGGCACGGAATAAATTCTTTAATCGATTGCAAACATGTATGCTTTCCTCTTCAGAACTATTTGAATCATATTCATAACTGGATGTGTAACACGAAAGCATATTCTCCAAATCTGAAGCCATTGTTTTGATTCGACAGCAATGCAAGACGTCTTGGCGTGACGTCACGAACTGGGGGCGGGACTTTCTGAAAATGCCCAAGTCGTAGCTCAATTTTTTGCGGATTTTGGACACTTTAAGTCATTTTTATTGGTGTTTTGCATTTGAATAAACAATATCATACTGCGTGTTTTGGGTATTTTAGATGCCATAAAACGTTTTTCTGATATCAGTTAGGAAACAAAAAAGTGACGTCGGTTGTCTTTTAAGGCTTATTTAGTAGAAAAAAAATGTTTTATGGGGACCTGGGAACAGATTATTATCATTTTTAATGGTTTCCGATGGTGAATTAATTTTTGGAAGACACACTTTTGGCCTTCGATACACTTTCTGGGAAGCAATTAAGTTGGTAAGATGAAGTATCACTGTACTTTGTAGAAATAGGCAAATAGATTCAACATGGCCTAGAAATGATTTCTTTTGACTTTTTCGGCACTTCCTCAGGTTGCCAGTTTCAGCGCCGTCCACCTGCGAGCCCGGAAGCTTGCGGCCACGTCAACAAGCTTTTTGGGGGCTTCCTGGCCCGGCGCCGCGGGAATGCTAATGTTTAGCCGCTCTCAAAGACGTCTTTGACAGTAACGATGCGCACACACACACACACACACACACACACAAGCGCGGTTTTTATCAGGGTGGCTTGTAATTTGAATGCAGTGGCCGTTCAGCAGGAATCGTTGGCGGCTTTTCTCGCTGATTGAGTGTTGAAACAACAAAGCTAGCCAAGCGTCAGGCTAATGAAAAGTGTGTTGATGCGAGGAGTAGGGGATCAGCTTTTTATCATCTCCAAACACACAGGAAGCATATAGGCAACACACAGGAAGCGTATAGGCAACAACAACAAAAAAATAATCATACATTTCATTTCTAAGTGCCTTTAAATCTCGCAAGGTTACTTTACAGTCACCGGATACGTTTTTCTGTGGGTGAGCAGCGGCAGCCACACGCGCCAAACCCGGAAGTTACTCAAATAGGTCGAAAGTTAGCTAGCTAGCTAGCTAATAGATAACTCATAGATAGTTAGCCAGATAGTTGTATTAAGTTCATCCTGTCTACTTGATGTCTAATTTAAAACAGATTCCTATCTTACAGACAGTGGACTGTCGGTGTCCAAATACCTGACATGTTTCGGCGTCTAATTCCGCCTTCGTCAGAGTGTCACGGATGTTGTTGTGACGCGCCATTATCAGCTGGTGTTGCTATGGGGGCGTGACCTACCTGTCTGTAAATATTAAAGAAAGACCCAACAGAAAAAAAGAAAAACAAACTTAAAGCACTACTCAAACCTCTATTAAACGAAAATAAAATAAACAAACAGTCGTACAACCACCTGGTGCCCACCGCAAACATCATCTCCAGGATTTATGGCACGCCAAAAATACAGAAACCGGATACACCTCTCTGCCCCATAGTAGACAGCATAGGATCAGTCACGTACAACCTCTCCAAAGCACTATCGGAAATAATAAAACCGCTACTGGGACACACGGACCAACACTGCGAGAACTCAAAGCAACTCGCTGCAGAACTCGCCACCATAAAATTACAGAAAGACGAAATGTTCATATCACATGACGTCATCTCCCTTTTCACCAAAACACCCACCAAAGCCACCATTCAGTTAGTACAGGACAGACTCAAAGCAGACAGGACACTCAAAAAACGCACAAATCTAACAGCACATGCCATAACCCAGCTACTTCAGTTCATTGCCACATCCACATATTTCCAATTCAGGAACACCATATACAGACAAAAAGAAGGGTTCGCCATGGGGGACCCACTCTCTGCCATCTTGTGTGGCTTCTTCACGGAGGACCTGGAACAGAAAGTTCTGGCAACAGCCCCGGAAACATACAAACCCACACTATAGAAACGACATGTGGACGACATTCTGGAAAAAAATCAAAACAGGACATACACAATAGCTTACGGATCACCTCAACTCCATAGACACCACAGGCAGTATCAAGTTCACCCATGAAGAGGAAATGAACCAATCCATCGCCTTCTTGGACTTGAACATACACCACACGGACAACGGGGACATCAAAATAAAAGTACACAGGAAACCCACACATACTGACCAACATCTCCTTTGGACATCTGAACACCCCACTATTCATAAGTTGTCAGTCGTCAGAACATGACATGAACGCACCACAATAATCATGGACCCAGAGGACAGAACACAGGAGGAAAAACAGATACAACACGCACTGAAAAAATGCCAATATCTGCAGAGCACAGCAGATCAAAAACAAAAACAACACAAGACAGAGAAGAAAGAAAAAGAAAACAACAAACACGAGCACAGAGCAATGCTAACATTGCCATACATGAGAGGGATCACAGCTCGCATACAAAGAGCACTGAGGAAAGACAACATAAACACACCGGTCAAAGCTCACGCAACTCTCCGACAGATCTTGGTACACCCGGAAAATAAATGCAACTCAATATATGAAATCCCATGCAAGTCATGCAATAAATCAGACATCGGGGAGACAGGAAGGAGTTTCTATACAAGAAAAAAAGAGCACAAGAACGAGTGTGAGAAGGAGACGGCAACAATACAAACAAGAGCAGTAAAAGAACAAGCACAACAGGAACACCATCACGGACCACTGCAAAAGAGAAAATCACATCCTGGACTGGGAGAAGGCCAGAGTCATCCGCACCGAAGAAAACAAACATCAGCGCTGGATCAGTGAGGCCATTGAAATCCGGAAGCGAGGACCAAGGACCATCAACAGGGATGAGGGAGCTTACATGCTCTCTACTACCTGCAGCAGTATCCTGGAAGGACGAACGGACAGCCGGGGGCGTGACTTGACTGTCAGATCTGACAGGTAGGTCACGCCCCCATAGCAACACCGGCTGAAAATAGCGCGTCACAACAACATCCGTGACACTCTGACGAAGGCGGAAGTATACGCCGAAACATGTCAGGTATTTGAACACCGACAGTACACTGTCTGTAAAATAGGAATCTGTTTTAAATGAGTTAGCCAGATAGTTGAATAACTCAAATAGGTCGAAAGTTAGCTAGCTAGCAGATAACTAATAGATAGCTATCTCTCTCTCTATCTATCCATCTATCCATCCATCCATCCATCGAGCTATCTATCAATCTAGCTATTATCTACCGAGCTAGCTATCATCTATCTATCGAGCTAGCTATTATCTGTGTATCGAGTTAGCTATCATCCATCCACTCACCCACCCACCAGATCCATCCATCCATCCATCCATCCATCTATTATCTTTCTATCTATCTATCTATCTATCTATCTATCTATCTATCTATCTATCTATCTATCTATCTATCTATCTATCTATCTATCTATCTATCTATCTATCTATCTATCTATCTATCTATCTATCTATCTATCTATCCATCAATCCATCAATCCATTGATCCATCGATCCATCGGGCAGATTTATCTTGCCTAAGAAATGCCATTCGTATTTTTTTGGCCATTTTGTAAAAACGACGCATTGTAGTGGTCCTTCCATCACGTCAATGTATTTTGCTGTACTTGTTTGGTCTGGGGATCTCGTGTTGCAACCAAAAGCCGCCAGAAGGCCAGAAGAGGGCGTCCAAGCGCCACATAAGGAATTTATCAGCATGTGGAAACGGAGGTGGCCACAGGAGGTCGCCATTTTGTGCCTCTTTTTTTGGGTGAGAGATTTTCCCCCAATGTTGCTTTAAAATGGCACATATAATTCATTAATGGATTGCAAACATGTATGCTTTCCTCTTCAGAACTATTTGAATCATATTCATAAATGGATGTGTAACAAGAAAGCATATTCTCCGAATCTGAAGCCATTGTTTTGATTTTCCAACAAGGCAAGACGTCTTGGGGTGAAATCACGAACAAGGGGGCGGGACCTGAAACTGGCCACTTCCGGGTTCATTTTTTTGCAGATTTTGGACACTTGAAGTCATTTTGATTGGTGTTTTGCATTTGACTAAAAATATCATACTGCATGTTTTGGCTATTTTAGATGCTATAAAACGTTTTCCTGGTGTCAGTTAAAAAACAAAAAAGTGACCTTTAAAGTCAATACTGTTCAATTGGTTTTATTTGCTATCTCGCTGGCTGGATGGCTATCTAGCTGGCTATCTGTTAGCTGGATGGCTATCTAGCTGGCTGGCTTTCTAGCTACCTATCTGTTAGCTATATGTTAGCTATCTGCCTGGTTTTCTCGCTAGCTATTTGTTAGCTATCTGTTAGCTACCTGGCTGGCTGGCTAGCTATCTAGCTGGCCATCTATGGGCGATCTAGCCGGTTGGTTATCTGGCTTACATCTATTTGGTTTACTTCCGGGGTGAGTGAACGTTGTCACCCACAGAAAAACTGATCCTGTGACTGTAAAGTACCCTTGACAGTTTTGAAAGGCGCTTAGAAATGAAATGTATTATTATGATTATTAATAGATAGCGAATATATAGCTAATAGCTCGCGAATAGATAGCTTCAACAACAGCCGAAGAAATAACAAAGCGCACATTTCAGAATCAGAATCAGAAAACCTTTATTCGTCCCACAATGGGGAAATTTGCAACTTGGAATAAAAGGGAACTGGCGCCCCCTTGTGGAAGGCAAAAACATTGCCAGACGTCTGACCAGCGCTTTTTCGGCACGCAAGCATGAAAAACAACAAAACACGAAATAATTAGGGAACGGTGCTCGAACTCATATTTTCAATTGCAAAATAAACACGGTGACACAAAAGCTACACAGCAATTGACACGAGTATTTTAGTGGCACCAGGTAAAAAAAGAAAACGAAAACCACAACAAACCCAAAAATAGATTGAAACCCCCTCACAAAAAAAAAATAAAATAAATAAATACAATCCCAAATGGAAAGTGAGCGGAATGATGAAGGGCATATCGAACGGGCGACATCGATCGCTGTACTGCAGCAGAAATGGAAGGTTGGCATCTGGCGCCCATTCAATTCAAGTCTTCTAATTAGCCTCGGTACACTCACACCCCTCATTTGCATACGCCGCCGCGCACAAGCTAGCTTCTCAAAATGAGAAAAAAGAGAAAAGTCTTTTGTTCTTTTGCCCCCCCTTCTCCGTCAACTCCAGTGAGCTTAGCCTTATCGCGATGGAAAGATGCCAATCCCGCGTGTGGCAGAGATGCTTGCTTCACCGCAGGTTGCAATTAGGCCCGCCAACCAAACGGTCACGCTAACCAATATTTCCGCAGGAAACAAGAAATTCAATCCTTCACAGATCACCTCAACTCTGTAGACATCAACATTAAATTTACTCGTGACATTCAACAGAACTAACTAGCCTTCTTGGATTGTAAAGTAATTATAAAAGAGGACAGAGCGCTAAAAACAGAAGTCTTTAGGAAGGCTACGCACACTGACCAATACTTACTTTTTGACTCTAACCACCCTTTACAACACAAACTAGGAGTTATCAGAACTCTCCAGCATCGGGCTAAACTAATACCAACTAGCACTGAAGATAGAGAAAAGGAGTCTAAACATATCAGGAGAGCACTCACTAACTGTGGGTACCCTCAGTGGTCATTCAACAAATGTCAGAAAGAAAGAATAGGGAATGAAACCAATAATTCTCAGGATACAAAAAGGAGAGGAGTAGCAGTCCCGTACACTGCAGGAGTTTCTGAAAAATTACAAAGAGTCCTTTGGCAACATAAAATTCCTACTTATTTCAAACCGATAAACACGTTAAGGCAAAAATTAGTGCATCCAAAAGATAGGCTACCAAATGAAAAACAAAGTCATGTAGTTTATTCCATACATATAAGAATGAAAATTGTAAAGAGCAGTACATTGGGGAGACTCAACAAATTCTCAAAAAAAGACTTTATCAACATCGCAGGGATAATACAAGTGGGCCTCAATCGGCAGTACATTTGCACCTAAAAGCTAGCAACCACTCATTTGATGACAATGAGGTTAAAATCTTAGCGAAAGAACATAGATGGTTTGAAAGGGGGTAAAAGAAGCGATTCTCATCAAACAACAAAATCCTTCATTAAAGCGGTCTGGTGGGGTGAGGTTCAATTTGGATCGTTCATACAATAGCCTGCTTAGGCAAAACAGGTTAGGCAACATTCGTTATGCTGATGCGGTGATACCGGTGGGAGTGGGGCAAATAGGCCAGTCGTTAGTCAGAAATGTAGCAACAATCAGTGGGGCCACAGGGAGTGGTCCTCTGCTCCCCCCAACCTGAGAGTAGGGACCTATCATAGCTGTGTCCGGCGCCGCCATGTCTGGACATTAGTATATATAAATAGGGCCAATACGACCAGTCAGACTTTAGTTCGCTGACGAAGCCTCTTGGATAGGAGGCGAAACGTCCGAAACCTTCAAATTTGTACAGATGACGGCTGAAGAAACCTTCTCATCGATTTCCACAGGAGGACATCCCAGTAAACATTTCAATTGAAAAATCGAGTCTTGGCAGTCAAATCCTCTTCTTTTCCTTTCGGCTTTTCCTCTCAGGGGTCGCCACAGCGAATCAATGTCCTCCATCTATCCCGGTTTTGTGCATCCTCTTCTCTCACACCAGCTCCCTTCATGTCCTCTTTGACCACATCCATAAACCTCCTCTTCGGTCTTCCTCTCGGTCTCCTGCCTGGCAGTTCAGGACTCAGCATCCTTCTCCCGATATAGTCGCTCTCTCTCCTCTGGACATGTCCAAACCATCTCAGTCTGGCTTCTCTGACTTTCTCTCCAAAGCCTCTAACATGAGTTGTCCCTCTAATGTCCTCATTCCTGATCCTATCCAACCTGGTCACTCCCAAAGAAAACCTCAACATCTTCAGCTCTGCTACCTCCAGCTCTGCTTCCTGTCTTTTCTTCAGTGGCACTGTCTCCAGTCCAAACATCATGGCTGGTCTCACCACCGTTTTATACACTTTTCCTTTCATCCTAGCTGAAACCCTTCTATCACGCATCACACCTGACATTTTTCTCCACCCGCTCCAGCCTGCCTGGACACGCTTCTTCACCTCTTTTCCACACTCTCCATTGCTCTGGACAGTTGACCCCAAGTACTTAAAATCCTCCACTTTCTTTATCTCCTCTCCCTGTAGCATCATTCTTGCACTTGGATCCCTCTCATTCACACACATATATTCCGTCTTGCTGCGATTGATCTTCATTCCTCTCCTTTCCAGGGCATATCTCAACATCTCTAGTTTCTCCGCCACCTGTTCCCTGTTCTCGCTACAGATCACAATGTCATCTGCAAACATCATGGTCCAAGGAGATTCTTGTCTAATATCGTCTGTCAGCCTGTCCATCACCATAGCAAACAAGAAGGGGCTCAGAGCTGACCCTGGTGGAGTCCCACCTCCACCTTGAATTCCTCCGTCATACCGGCAACTACACCTCACAACTGTCTTACAGTCATGATACATGTTTTACACCGCTCTGACAAACTTTTCCGTCACTCCAGACTTCCTCATGCAATGCCACAGTTCTTCTCTGGGCACCCTGTCATACGCTTTCTCCAGATCTACAAAGACACAATGAAATTCCTTCTGACCTTCTCTATCAGCATTCTTAAAGCAAACACTGCATCTGTCATACTTTTTTGGCATGAAGCCATACTGCTGCTCACAAATGTTCACTTCTGCTCTTAGTCTGTTTCCCAGAGTTTCATTGTATGGCTCATCAACTTTATTCCTCTGTAGTTAGTACATCTCTGCACATCTCCTTTGTTCTTAAAAATGGGCACGAGTACACTTCGTCTCCATTCTTAGGTCATCTGTTCACCATCTACGATCTTGTTGAATAACCCAGTTAGGAACACCACCGCCACCTCTCCAAGACACTTCCATACCTCGATTGGTAAATCATCAGGCCCGAGTGCCTTTCCCCCCTTCATCCTCTTCAGCGCCCTCCTCACTTCATCCTTGCTAATGCTTGCTACGTCTTGGTCCACAACAGTCACGTCTTCTACTCTTTGTTCCTTCTCATTTTCCTCATTCATCAATTCTTCAAAGTACTCCTTCCATCTTGCCATCACACTACTGGCACCTGTTAGTACATTGCCATCTCTATCCTTAATTACCCGAACCTGCTGCAGGTCCTTACCATCTTTGTCTCTCTGCTTCGCCAGCCTGTAAAGATCAGTCTCACCTTCCTTGCTGTCCAGCCGAGCATACAAGTCATCATAGGCCTCTTGTTTGGCCTTTGCCACCTTTACTTTAACCGTGCGCTGCATCTCCTTGTACTGCTGTCTACTCACGTCCGTCCTCTCAGTGTCCCACGTCTTCTTTGCTAACCTCTTTCTCTGTATACACTCCTGCACCTCCCCATTCCACCACCAAGTCTCCTTATCTACCTTTCTTCCACTCGATACATTAAGTACTTTCCGCCCCGTGTCTCTGATTATGTTCGCTGTAGTTTGCCAGTCATCCGGAAGGACCTCTTGCCCACCCAGTGCTTGTCTTACCTCCTTCCTAAATGTAATGCAACACTGTTCCTTTTTCAACTTCCACCATTTTGTCCTCACTTCAGCCTTTGGTTTCTTCATCTTCCTCACTGCCAGCGTGATCGTACACACCACCAACCTATGCTGTCTGGCTACACTCTCACCAATCACTACTTTGCAGTCACTGATTTCCTTTAGATGGCGCCGTGGACACAAAATGTAGTCTACCTGTGTACTTCTGCCTCCACTCTTATAGGTCACCCTATTTTCCTGTCTCTTCTGAAAGTATTCACAATAGCCATTAGCATTCTCTTAGCAAAGTCAACCACCATCTGTCCTTCAGCGTTCCTCACCTGGAGTCCAAACCTGCCCATCACCTCCTCATCATCTTTGTTTCCTGCGCCAACATGTCCATTGAAGTCTCCACCAATGACAACCCTCTCACTTCTCGGGATGTTCTGTATGACTTCATCAAAGTCCAACCAAAATGTCTCCTTCTCCGCCAGCTCACATCCTACTTGTGGGGCATACCCACAAACAACATTGAACATCACGCCTTCAATTTCTAGCTTCAGACTCATCATTCTATCTGATACTCTTTTTACTTCTAAGACATTCCTAACAAACTCCTATTTTAAGATAAGCCCAACTCCGGTCACACCTCCCTCCTCTCCTTCTTCGACCAACAGTAGTCCATTTTCCACTGGCACCCTGAAGGTCAACAGTACCAATGGCGACTGTTGTTAACCCGGGCCTCGACCGATCCGGTATGGGATTCAGAGGTTTGATTCGCATATTTGTTTTGGCAATTTTTTTTACAGCGGATGCCCTTCCTGACACAAGCCTCTGTATTTATCTGGGCTTGGGACCTGCACAATAAGACACTGGATTGTGCCCCCTTGTATAATTTCCACCTCGAAAAATTATTGTTGTCAATAAAACAACAAATGAAAAGAAAACAAACAAAAACCTTTTTTTGTAACTAAAAAAAAAATGTCCAAAAAAATCACAACCCCCCCAAAACATAAAACACATTTCCTCTTCTTACTTTGTCAAATGAGACAAAAACAACCACCGAAGACAAGAAAAAACAACTCCCCCACCCAAAACACATTTCGTCTTTCGTTTTTTTGTCAATAAAACAACAAATGAAAAGAAAACAAATAAAAACCCTCCCCCAAAAAACAAATTTACTCTTCTTATTTTTTTCATCCATAAAAACTCCCCTACCCAGAAACAAATGTCCTCTTTTTACTTTTTTGTCAATAAAAAAATAAAATAAGAAAAAGACCCCCTGCAAAATAAATTTGCTTTCTAATTTTTGTCAATAAAACAAATAAAAAAAAGACCCCTCCCCCCAAAAAATAAATAAATAAATAAATAAATAAATAAATACATAAATACATAAATACATTTCTTCTTCTTTTCATCAATCAAACAACAAAGTAAAAAAAAAAACCATCATACAGACATCGGATTCCACTGGAAACATTTCTGGCACCCAAGCCCAAAATCCGGCAAGCGAGTAAGGCGTTGAAATTGGGCTGGCACGGCGACAGCAGCGCTTTGAAATTTCCCGACATTTGGAACACGGAAGGAGCGGCAAAGCGTACGAAAAACAACCACGAAGCGGCGTTCTCCCGACTTCGGTTCGCCATGCAGTGCGTACAAAACACTCGACAAACGGCGCCGATGCTAATGCGGCGCGCAAAGAAAGCCAATGTCCTTTTCCTTTCTCATCACTAATTCATTCTTCATATTTATTGAAGGCTGAGTTTGGAACGGGGCATCAAGTGGAGGAAGGGAGGGAGGGGCGTGGTGGAGTGGGCAGGATGGGGGGGGTCGCACTTGTGGAGATCAATGTCCTATTTACACATTCGGACTGAGCTGCGATTAACTGGCCTATAAAAGCTTTGGCGATGCCGCCTTAAATCTGCCAGGGGGGACGCGCGGCGCTAACGCGGCGCTAATGCGGCACTCCATCAGCGCAAAGCGGGACAAAGCCGACCGTAAACAAAGACGCGCAACAATGTAAAGCGTCCTGTCATCCCTCCAATGGAAGATGGCCGCTCGCCTCTTGTAGCGCTTCGCTTTACCCATTTTATTTCCCGCTGTCGGTTGGGATGCTATGGGTGTGTCGTTGGTGAGTGACGTGGGTGGAAGTAAATGAGATTGCGGAGGCGATGGCTGAATGACAGCTGTCATGTTATACGGCAGGGGTGTCAAAGTCATTTTTTGGTGCGGGCGGGCCACATTTTAGTGACGGTTTCCATGGCAATGTTTAATATTACTTCCAGAGCGCGAAACAAATTAGATCATTGACTTGCAGATGACGTGCAAAAATGTGTCTCTTCCAGTGCCAGGGTTCTTGTCATTGTCACTCCAATTCCAGGACCCACACCATATTGACTTTTCGGACGACATCAACATTAAATGCAGCGGAAGAAACCTTCCACTCTCTTCTTCCATCATGAAAAAATGTCACATGGTCGTCGCCGTCAGGTGCGCGCCCCTCCCCTCCTGTTGCCTCCTCCGCTGCTCCTGGTAGCGGGCGCCTCCCTTCCTGGCTCACGCACCTGTTCCCCATTCCCTTATTTATGCCTTCTGGCTATAAAAGCCACACCTAACGTTCGGTCGTTGTCGGAGTATTCTGGAAGCACCCCGTCACCCTTCCGCACGCAGGTCTGTTTATGGTCATCCACCTTCCTTGTTCACGACGTTCTGTTGTTTGATGTTGCCCAGTAAATCGATGAGAAGGTTTCTTCAGCCGTCATCTGTACAATTTTGAAATTGTACAGATGACGATGACGGCTGAAGAAACCTTCTCATCGATGGACCACTCCTGGACGACTGAGAGCTTACACAGACGTTGCCCAGTAAAGACTCTCTATTTGAATCACTGTCTCCACCGTGTATTTCGGATCCGATCCCCGCTACCTTGCGGCGTCCCTCGAGTCCTGTCAGCCCGCCTCGAGTGGACGTGACAAAAAAAGAGTTAATTCCTCAATGGGTCTGGAGTTAAATGAGCTCGAAATGGGGGGGGGGGCGACTGTACAAAATACAACACAATAGATATTGATTTATATAGCACTTTTTTAAAAGCTGGAAGAAAGCGCTAACATGGAAAAAGGGCAATGCTGCCCCCTTGTGGAAGGGAAAAACCAAAACCCAAATAACAAATTTGGCGTACCACGTCAAAATAAATTTGGGAATGGCAGTGAATGAGTTAATAAAATCCAATTCTGCAAATTACAAACTGTTAACCGCTAACACACGTGATCGAGCTAGCTAGCAATCGAGCTTGCCAGTGATTGACCTAGCTAGCTATTAAGCTAGCTAGCGATTGAGATAGCAATTGAGATAGCTTGCAAACAAGCTAGCCAGTGATCGACCTAGCTAGCAATCAAGGTAGCTAGCGAGCAATGTAGCTAGCTGCCTAATGCCTTACATCGCGGTGTCCAAGTTGAGGCCAGGGGGTAAAATGTGGCCCTCCACATCATTTTATTCGGCCCACCAAAGCAAATGAAACTCGGGACATTTCATGAAGATTGCTCAAGTCCCAAGCAAAATTTCAAATAGTGGTATGTAAACCACAATAACATTATTTTTGATTTCATATTTAAAAATGAGTTATTCGAGGAATTTGAGTAATAATGACCCTGGCACTGGACTGGACACATTTTTGCACATGGTCTGCCTGCCAGTCAATGAATTAAACATTTCTGTCTTTATTATTTGAAGAATGATGACTTTGTTCATTTGGAATTTGCGCTAACAAGAAAAATGGTGTCCAATTTTGCCACTGGTTATCTTGCGTTGAGAAGCCACGCCACGGCTATTTTTGTGCCCAACGCATTGAATCTTTTCAGGCGGCGTTTGAATGAACGCCGCCTGCTGATAAATTACCCTCCCCCTTTCTTGGTCTTCTTCAGAATTCAATTACCCTTGGAGTGGCGTGTAATCACTCGTCATCCCCAAAGGGCCGAGACCCCCCCTGGCTCGGACACAAGCGCACTAATTACTCTCTGACTTTCACTCACGTTACTCGTTGGCGGGCTCCTCCTTTTTTTGGTTTGGTTCCACTGAGCGAACACTCGCAACATGGCGCTCGACGCCAATGACGACGACGGGGCTAAATTCATACCTGTCAAGCGGTCGTATTTTACATGATTTTTGCACATTTTTTTTGATGTGTACAGCATACAAGTACAGCAAACACAAAAACTGTTAAACAAGTAAATAAGTCCAAAAGAAATATTTCACCATTCGAAATAAAAAAAATTGTCAAACATCATTTTGAGATATTTTCCATTCGGTTTTTGTCATTAAATATTAGCAATGAAGTTAATGATAACAAATATCGCTACTCGTAAAAAGCAAAATCAACCACGGAGAAAACAAGTCCGAGAAAACTAGTTCCGCTCAAGTGGAATTTTATTTTGAAATCAGTTAATAAACATTTTAGAAATGTGTTTTTTTCGCCGTCATATCATTCCTATTTTTTAAATAAACATTATATATACATGGTAAGAAATACATCAACCCCCTTTAAAACCAGCTTGTCAAAGGTATTGCGATTGAACACTGTTCTAAAAAAGTAAATGAATAAAAAAAAAATCTCAGCCCAAATGGCTGCTCGGAAACAAAATGGCTGTGAGGAGGCAAAATGGCCGACTTTGTGTTCAACTGCAGAAGAAGAAGAAACTGGTCTCGGAGGGCTGATTATAATTTATATTTATTCATGAAGCCATTTATTAATACATTTATTGATCTATTTATTAACCTATTTACTTTATTTATTTATTTGTCTATTCATTTGTTCATTCATTCATTCACATTCATTCATTCACTTATCTATCCATGTATCCCTCGAAAAATGTATTTTTGATTGATGTATTGATTCATTGATTGGTTGATTTATTGATCGATTGATTGGTTTATTTATTGATTGGTTTATTTATTGATTGATTTATTAAACTGATCCTGTGACTGTAAAGTGACCTTGGGAGTTTAGACAGGCGCTTAGAAATGAAATGGATTATTGTTATTGATTTATTGACTGATTTGTTGATTTATTGATTGATTGATCCATTTATTTATTTATTTATGCATTTATATATCCACTTATTTATTTGTCTGTCTGTCAGTCTATTTATTTATTTATGTATCTGTTTATTTATGTGTTTGTTTGTCAAAACCAGCTTGTCAAAAGTGTTGTAATTAACCACTGTTAAAAAAAAAAAAAACTGTAAAAATCCATAAACATTTTTGTTCACCACATCCTCATAAGGACTTTATGTATGAATAGTGTGAATAACATTCTATACACTGACAACCAAATATCTATTGATATCAAAATCAATCAAAATAAAGCCATAAAGCCGCCATTTTGTGGAATTTGTCTGAAATTGGTCAGCGAGGGGTCGCTGTCATTCAAGGATGGGGGCGGGGTCACGTGACCCAGCTTCCACCATAAGTTTCCGAGGGTTACCGCGGCAACCGCTGATCAACGACGATTGCGAGCGAGCGAAGACGGGCGAGGTGATGAAGAGCTTGTTCCGCGCTCGGCGTTTCGCCGCCGAGTCAATCGTCTCGGTTGATTGGAGGGGGAAATCGAGCCGCCGTTGAAGCGCCGCAACAATCAATGGCATTCACGCCAATGCCTTCAGTGGATTCGGGGGGGCGGGGCTACAAGTACATGACATCAAACATGACCACGAGCTCATTGGACGCTGCCACCGTTAGTTGGTTTTGGCCCAAGTCTGCTTGTCACTCAAGCGCTCGGCTAGTGCCAACGACAAATTTTTAGAAACCGCCTCGCCAGGTCGCGTACACATGGCCACTTTGTCCGAACCGGTCGGAAGAAAATTCTGCGCCCGGGATGTCTGACTAGCATAACAGAAGTGGCTGATCTCAAGAAGTCCTATCAGTGGCTAGAGAGGGCTGGCCTAAAGGACAGCACAGAGGCACTCATCCTGGCTGCTCAAGAGCAGGCCCTGAACACCAGAGCCATAGAGGCAAGGATATACCACACCAGACAAGACCCAAGGTGTAGGTTGTGCAAAGAGGCACCCGAGACAATCCAACACATAACTGCAGGGTGTAAGATGCTGGCAGGGAAAACATGTCCATTGAAGTCTCCACCAATGACAACCCTCTCACTTCTCGGGATGTTCTGTATGACTTCCTCAAAGTCCAACCAAAATGTCTCCTTCTCCGCCAGCTCACATCCTACTTGTGGGGCATACCCACAAACAACATTGAACATCACGCCTTGAATTTCTAGCTTCAGACTCATCATTCTATCTGATACTCTTTTTACTTCTAAGACATTCCTAACAAACTCCTCTTTTAAGATAAGCCCAACTCCGGTCACACCTCCCCCCTCTCCTTCTTCGACCAACAGTAGTCCATTTTCCACTGGCACCCTGAGGGTCAACAGTACCAATGGCGGCCGTTGTTAACCCGGGCCTCGACCGATCCGGTATGGGATTCAGAGGTTTGATTCGCATATTTGTTTTGGCAATTTTTTTTTACGTCAGATGCCCTTCCTGACACAAGCCTCTGTATTTATCTGGGCTAGGGACCGGCACAACAAGACACTGGCTTGTGCCCCCTTGTGGCTACATTAAATACGTAAATAAATATTTTCATCAATACATAAATAAATACATTTATAGATTGTTCGATAAACAAATACAAAACTAAATAAACAAAGAGACAAGTAAAATAATTAAGTAGATGAATAAATGGATGAATGGATGAAGTCAACATGGCGGTGCATCATCGACTCAGGTCAATATTTCTGGGCCTTGAACGAAGCTGCTCAATCTCATTCTTGTTTTGCCACATTTGTTTGCAGTGCAGGCGTCCACTTCTTTGCCCTCCTCCTATTTTTTGCCATCTGTGCCGGCAGCGCCGTATTGAGGCATCGTCGTCTTTCCGCCAATAATGAAGCCAGGCCGATGTAGCGGCACGTTCCGGCGGGTGCACGGGCAGGCGGGGGTGGCATATCGAGACAGTCGGCCACTTGACAGGCCAATCCCGATGGACACTCGGAAGGGAAGGCAAGAAAACATTTGCAGTCCATCGAAATGCCATCAAAAATCAGGCCAGAGGCCATGGCCAGCGCTTTATCGGCACCCAAGCATGAACAAAAAAACACATTGGGGAATGGCACTCTACGCAATGACGTGTAGTCAGGGGAGGCAAGTGAGGCCGTGCCTCACCTGTCATCATAGAAATATCAAATGACAAAATAAATTAACCAGTTATATTTATTTAGCGATTTGTACTTTAACGTTCTTTTCCATTTAACTTCACCATTTTTGGATTTCTTTTCAAAATCGCTGAATTTTCACATTTAGCGTTGAAATACTAAGTAGAGACGAGCAGTGAGGCAGCAGCCGGCTGAGCCTCACCATGGATTGCGCAATGAATATGTCAACTGTGCTGGCTTCCTCTGCAGTGACACTCCATTGCTGTCCCTCTGCATATCGCTATTCGGGTTCAAACACTTGATTCAAACACTTTTAGTATGTGAACTAAATTTCGACAGTTTAGCTGGTGTATATAATCGATGAAAAGGTTTCTTCAGCCGTCATCTGGTACTTCTTTGAAGGTGTCGGACGTTTCGCTTCTTATCCGAGAAACTTCGTTAGCAAACTAAAGTCTTACTGGTAGTTTAGGCCCTTTACTACTATACTTTATATCCCTACTGTCTAGACATGACGGTGCCAGACTCTGCCATGGTAGGATAGCAAAATACTCCCCCCTGCAGCTGCTCAACTGATAATTCCTGTCATTATGACTAACGACTGGCCTGATTGTCCCATTTCGACCGGTATCACCTCATCAGTATTCCTAATCCTATGTTGCCTAAGCAGGCCATTGTACGAACGATCCAAATTGTACCTCACACCACCAAACCGCTTTAATTTAGTTGTTTTATGAAAATCGCTTCTTTTACTCCCCTTTCAAACCACCTATGTTCTTTCGCTAAGATTTTAACCTCATTGTTGTCAAATGAGTGGTTGCTGGCTTTTAGGTGCACATGTACTGCCGATTGAGGCCCACTAGTAGGGTGCATATAATGTAGAGTCATTTTACATTATCAACACTGAACTACAGTGTTTATTTTAATTTATTTTCATCAAAACTGTGTGCATAGGTGAGGCACACAGTTCTCCTGCCTCATGACAGGGGGCGCTGGTGATTACACATTCTTCTTGCGCCTCCTCGGCTGCAGAATAACAGAATTAGTGAGAGCAAGCGACAGAAAACAGTTAGCAAGTTAAGTGCAACCATCCAGTCATTTTTTCATGTTGCTTGGCCTTATTTTCAGAATGGAGGATTACATCTCTCATTTGAAAGAAATAGAGAGACTTTTAAAACTGAAGAAAGATCAGGAAGGCTTCTACAAAGAAGGTATCCGTGCCTTTCTTCAGAAGGAGCGGCACATGGACTTCATTTATAAGTCAAGGTAACACAATAATCAGGTTTTTTAATTCTTTTTTTTTTCCATGTTAGAGTTTCTATCAAGAATGCTGACATGACATTTGAAAGAAAACACGTGAATTGTTGCCAATCAAATGGCGAATAAGCTACTCTGTAGAGTTGATGTGTTTGTAAATCTGACTGTCATGACGTCAGTGCCTCACCAGCCATGAACCTCACCGCACGTCACTGGTATGTATGTGTGTGTATATAGGTATGTATATATTTATATATCTGTGTGTTTATGTATTTATTTATGTATTTGTCATCAAATGGTGAGTATAGTTTTAGTTTTTTTGAATGTTGCTGTGCCGATGACCAGTTTGTATTTGGGAGCCTTTTTACTGAGCGAGTTGCTTGTTCTGTAGCCACAAAGGGACACAAGTCTTCTTGTGCCGGTCCCAAGGCCGGATAAATACAGAGGGTTGTGTCAGGAAGGGCATCTGACGTAAAAGCTTGGCCAAAACAAACATGCCAATCAAACCTCGAAAGACGGAGGACACTGATTTGCTGTGGCCACCCCGTCAAGGGATAAAAAAGCCCAAAGGAAAAGAAGAAGATGTATGTGTTCATTTATTTATCTGTGCATTTATTTATATATGTGTGTGTGTGTGTGTGTGTGTGTGTGTGTTTATTTATTTATTTGTTTGTCTGTTTATTTTTCTATTTGTTTATCTACTATTCTATCAATGTATTTCTTTCTGTATTTATTTGTTTCTTTCTGATGAAGGAACGAGCAAGTCTGAGGTACGTTGCGTCCCTTGGGCAGATTGTTGTGAAAGCGTGGCGCGATTCTGCCGACGGCTGCTGACCGCATGCATAAAATAACATTCCATTTGCTTTTTTTTTTCTTTCTTTTTTGCACACAAACGTACCAACGAGCGAACAACTCATTAAAGGTTAACGAGCCGAGAGTCGCCTGGGTAAGTTGACCTGCACGGTCATCGCTTCCCTGCGGGGGCAGACCAGTTCAAGGGGAAAGAAGAAGAAGAAGAAGAAGAAACTCATTTAATGGAGCAAAGAGGAATCGAGAAATAGTCCGACTAAAAAAGTAAAAAAAAAAATAAAATAAAAAAACGTAAACGGCGCATTTGTGTGTTCTTTGGCTCAGCGGAGACAATTAGCGAAGCACTGAGGTGGAAAATGAGATTATTGAGCCAAAAGTCAATGTTGATATACTTCTAAATATATTTGGGGGGGGGGGGGGGGGGGGCTTAGCATAGCGTGATTTGGCGTACTTTTGACTGCGGGAGTGATACAGACTTGATTTGAAGATTGTTCAATCGGTTTCCATGGTAACCAAGACGGATGTTGACTCACCGCCGCCCCCGCAAGACACGAGCGAGTATTGCAGCGGCAGGAAATGGCGGCCGGAAAGCCGCTCAAGTCCAAATGGTGAATTGCGTGCCAAATCAAAGCACAAACGGCATTTCTTCCCATGAAACTTTTGCATTGATTTCGCCGCCGTAAGCTGATTTGTCTCAATTTGTCTCCGACGCTGAGCAATTATGTATCGATCCGCTTGAAAAGCCGCGTTGAGCGCCCTGCGCAATCCTTTGGTTTCCATATTTATTTGGTTATTTATTTCAGATTTCTTTGCACCTGTGTTGTTTTATGTTTCGCAAATTTGCGTTATTTCAAAAGCGACCGTTTTTGGCCATGCTTTGACATTTATTTATTTATTTCGCTCTGACATCGCTTATCCAGAAGTTGTGCTCTGTCACACATACGCACTAACACACTCACACACAAATCACTAAACAAATAATACAGAAAAAAATTCAGAAATACGGAAATAAATACATCAATAAACAAATACAAAGAAATAATAAATGCAGCAAATGAATAAGAAAAATACATAAATACAACATTAACAAAAAATACATACATACATAAACAAATACAAATACATTATAAATACATAAGAAATACAAATAAACAAAAATAAATACACAAATAAAAATACACAAATAAATCATAAATACATAAATACATTTTAAAATAAACAAATAGACAAACAAACAAATAAAAAAATAAATGAATACAGAAATAAACAAATGCAAATTAAGAATAAATATAAATAAAAAAAATAAAAAATAAAAATAACATAAAAAACCCTGAATGACTAAACCATTAATTCAATAATAAATGACTAAAAACAATAAATAAATAAATATGAAGAATACACAAATCAACAAAAAAATGGAATAAACAAACAAACAAATAAATGAATAAATAAATACATAAACACCAAAAATAAAAATCAAACAAATAAATAAATACATAAATACACCAGTACACAACAAACAAACAAACTAATAAATAAATGACTATATAAATAAATCGTCTATGACAAAGCACGTGAAGTCCATCAAAGCTACCCCCCCCCCCCCCCCCCCCCCCCGACCAGGTAGGTACCACGGATGCCGGAAGATAACGGCGACACGAAAGCCAAGAAAGCGCGTCTGTCTCTCCTTGTCCTCAAGATGAGGTTGTCACCATGGCAACAGATGCCACACAGGAGGCCTGGCCAGAAAGGAGGCTCGGGCCAATACCCCCCCCCCCCCCACCACCACTCCCAGTTTCCAAACGATGAAGACGGCACGTCGGGGGCCTTTACTGGATTGTGTGTGTGTGTGCATTAAGGCGTGAAGAAAAGCCGCGCCGATGGAAGCCGCTGGCGGCTTCCACCTCCACCCGTTTCAAGTCAAACCGGGAAACCATTTTTTTTTGTTTTTTTTTGGGGGGGGGGGGGGATAAATTAGGAATCTGAAGGGAGAAAAGGCAACATGACAACCGTATTGTCCTTGGTCTCGGGACACAGACGCAAGATTGGGTCTCATCTCATTTGGGCGACACCTGAACACTTTTTTGGACCCTTATGTAAATTGCCAGCCACACAAAAAAACAAACAACACCAATGCATTCATCATCACACTCGGGGACAATTTGACGGACACTTTGCAGTTACGGTTATCTCACGTTTTGCTTTTTTTTTTCTGAACAACAAATTAACTCATTGACTGGCAGAGCATGTGTAAAAAAGTGTCCACGCCGGTGCCAAGGTTTTTGTCATTGTCACTTGAATTGCAGGACCAACAGAATATTGACTTGTAGGACGACATCAACATTCAATACTACTTCACACTCTCTTCTTTCATCAGAAATAAAGTTAATTCCTAAGTTATATGTGTCTGGAGTTATCTGAGATTGAAAGGGGAGCAGCTGTCCAAAATACAATAAAATATTGATTGACATCGCGCTTTAACAACAGCTGAAGCTGTAACAAAGCGCTAACATGGGCAAAAAGGTAAACAGTGCCCCCTCGTGGAGGGGAAAAACATTGCTAGAGGTCTGACCAGCGCTTTTTCAGCGCCACCCGAAAGAAAAACCAAAACCCTAACAAATTAGGGAATGGCGCTCCACAACACACTTTTCAATTCCCGAATACATTTGTGAATGGCAGCGAATGAGTTAACCAAGGCAGATTTGAAAAACGGCGGACATTTTGCTAGGGGTGTAGCATTAGCTTCTGGTGTCAGTCACAACTTAGTATTTGGTCATGCTTTTTAATTCAGTAATACATTTGGGAGTGATGGCAGTGAATGAGTTAATCAACGATTAGTTTTCAAATTCGAATTAAACAATAATGACTGCTATTGTGGTTTACCTACGACAATTTGACATTTTGGTTGGGACTTCAGCAAGCATCATGAAATTTTGCAAGTTTGTTTCACTTTTGCGGGCCGAATACAATCATGCGGAGGGCCAGATTTGGCCCCGGGGCCTTGACTTGGACACCTGTGACTTAGAGCAACGCGGTCCAGCCTGCGCTTTATTTGTATCTTCCGATATAGAGAAAAGTTCACCGGGATATACTGTCAAGATGGCGGGCAACAAAATGGCCGGCGAGCCAGAGTTGCGACATCCATTGTCGGCATGACAACGACATAATTCCATGAGCTGTCGTTGCTTGCATCCATGTATCCGCGTCCTAATGCCCCCCCCCTCAATCCGCACCTCTTTCAAATCACATTCCGGCATCATCTGACGGTGACTCGGCAAAAATCTCCAAATGTACGCAGCTTTCACCTTCCACGCCTGCTGACTCAGCTTTTTTTTGCCACCCTCGTCCGATCGGAAGAGTCTCAACCTCCATTTTGTCTGTGTTTGTGTTGTCATTTTATTTGTGCTTTAGTTTTTTTTGTTCTTTGGACTTTTTTATGTAGACATTAGTAAGAAATATTGTGCTAAGTCTATTCTCTTTGTCTTTTCTGTAATACCGTACAATAGCTATCTGGATGGCTGGCTAGCTATAATAATAATAATAATAATAATAATAATAATAATAATAATAATAATACATTTCATTTCTAAGCGCCTTTCAAAACATTCAAGATCACTTTACAGTCACAAGAAGTTTGTCTGTGGGTGAGCTGCGGCAGCCACACGCGCCAGCGTTTACTCAACCAGGAATAACTCCAATAGATATAAAGCTAGCTTGCTAGCTAATATATAGCTAATAGATATCCAGCCAGATAGCTAGCTAGATAGCTCGTCAGCTAATTGATAGATACACCGTATCTCGATAGGCTAGATGGGCAGCCAGCTAGCTAGACAGCTAATAAATAGCCAGCTAAATAGCTAGCTAGATAGCCAGCTAGTTAATTCCGAAATTATATGGGTATGGAGTTGAGCTGGCAGATCATCGGCTTTTTATTTATTTATTTATTTATTCATTCCTTGTTATTGTCTGGATTATTTTGGCTGCTTTTTCCTGCTGGCGTGCGGGTTGGCCTTACTTGCAGTGCTTGTGAGGGCCGCTGAGGGTCTCGATGACGAAGCATTCGCCGCCGTTGAGGCAGTAGGCCAAATCCTTGTCGTGACACGCCTTGAAATGCTCCGAGCGCAAAGGCGGCACCGTCGGAGACGCTGAAAACAAAAAAGCAAAGGAAAAATCTTTCAAGGTGGGCCTTATTGTCCTCGAATAATACTTAGACGATATTTTATATTGCTGTGGACTGCAAATGTCCCCATTGTGGGACCAATAAAGGTTTTTCTGATTCTGATATTTCTGATGGCGGGACTTGAGCCCGATAGTCTGATTATTATTTATAGCCCGGGACCCCACAAGTGTTGAGTCTGCCATCAAACCTCAGGCCCGTCCGTCACTGTGTAGACGGACAGGCGGGGGGGGGTGGGGGGCGGGTGCTCCGCTTGATCAACGCTTTGGACGCCGCCGGCGCCTCGGCAAAAGGCCCGCGGGCAGACGTCAGTCACCGAGGAGGAAAACTGGCCAATTGAGTGGGATGATTGACAGGCGGGGAGCGTGGGGGGGGGGGGGGGATGAAACGGCCGGATCGATAACATGTGGAAAGTGGCCAAAACGGGGGAGGAAATGAAAATTCATGTTTTCCTCATCTCCAGTCACACATTTTCCTTGCAAAAACCACGGCGTCCGATCCAAAATGGACGACGTGCGGCGGCCGCGTATGGAGACCGACCGACCGATCGACCGACCGACCACTTTCTGGCAATCGCCTTCATCGATCGGCTCGGTCCAAAGCGTCAGACGTTGATCAAAAATTGCGGCGCCAAAAAAAGCCTTGGGCGGGCCCGCAGGCCATCACGCTTGCTAACGTTTTTTTGCTTTGCTCAAGTGCATCTTTTTATTTGGGCTAGCATGAATATATGCAGGTTGTATTTCTTCCATCGGCGTGAAGGAGCGACTTTTTCCATGAAATACAACATCGGACCATTAAAACGCAATATTTTGTTGAAAGAAAAGCCCACATTCGGCTTGAAATAGAAATATGTCGCGGTCCAAATATGTTTCGGAAAGGACACAAAGATAGATCGATGGGACGAGAGGCGAGCTAGCAAGATATGCTAGCTAGCAAGATACGCTAGCTAGCGAGATGCGCTAGATATCTAGATACGCTAGCAAGCGAGCTAGCTAGATGGATAGATGGATGCGATAGCTAGCTAACTAGCTAGCTAACTATCTAGCTAGCTGTAATATTATTAATAATAATTAATAATAATAAGAAGAAAATTATTAATAATAAGAATATTAATAATAAAACGTTTTATTTAGAAACACTTTCCAAAACTAAAAAATACACAAATATAAATATATATAAACAAATAAATAAATAAATACACAAGAAATAAATAAACACACATAAATAAATAAATACATGAACACATAAATATAAATAAATAAATACAAACAAACAATCAAATAAAAAAACAAATACAAATTAATAAATACAAATAAATGATTACACAAACAAATTAATGAATAAATAAAATATAAACAATAAATAAATTAATAAATAAATAACTAAATATACAAGTAAATACATATGAACAACAACAAATATATAAACAAATACACATGAAAAATAAATAAATACACACATATAAATAAAAACAATAAATGAATACAAATAATACATACATGAATAAATAAATAAATAAATAAATAAATATAAGTAAATACATATGAACAAACAAATAAATAAATAAACTAATCCAAATATGAATACAAACCAACACAAACAAAACAAACAAAAGAATAAATAAATAAATAAAAATAAATATCCCTTTCAAGAAAGGGCATCTCACTTGCACGGGACAGTTTTCAATCCACAAGTAAATATTTTGCTGTTATCAAAAAATATGAAAATGCTCAAGTAGACACGTCCCCCGATCACCCCTCCCTAACATTCAGCCTTTTTATTTAAACCGACATTCCTTTGGCCGCATTTCGCCTTAAAAAAAAAAAAATCAACAAGGTTTGATGCCGGTGTTCCGATACTTTTGCATACATGACACACTGCTGGAAATAAACCACAGCACACACCCACTCTCGTCAATCAAGCAAATGCAAGCGTCAACCTAAAGCATTATTCCTCAGTTGGAGAATTCAAGTCGACTGGGGTGGGGGGCTCTCGGCGCGCGTGTGTGTGTGTGTGTGTGTGTGTGTGTGTGTGTGTGTGTGTGTGTGTGTGTGTGTGTGTGTGTGCGCGCGTGCGTGCGTGTGCGTGTGTGCGTGCATGTGCGTGTAATAACACCAGCGCTCGGATTTGCGTGTGCTGGTCTCCAAGGGACGGCACACTCTGATAATCCACAGCAGCCTCTGCAATGCAGATGCTTGGCAGTGACACACACACACACACACACACACACACACACACACACACACACAAAAAGAGTCGCCCGGACACATAAAGGGCTTAGCGACGCGCTAATGTCGCTAACGCGGACGCGCTAGCATGGACACCCTGCGGCTGGGCTCAATAAACGGCCTCAACCTGCAGCGACTGGACGCCACCACACGTCTCCAAAGACGACAAACGTCATCTTGCTACAGGTGCCGTCCTCACAGAAAAATTAAAAGCACATTTGCGGACATTTGCATTACACACACACACACACACACACACACACACACACACACACACACACACACACACACACACACACACACACACACACACACACACACACACACACACACACACACCAAAAAATAATAACAAATACAGATCAAAATGTGTTAAAAATTTTTCAAAAATATCTCAAGAAACTGTACACGGTGGTCGGCCATTTTGGTTCTAATTGATGATTTTTGAAGGAACCCTTCTACTGTATATTCGTGTTTTTGGATTGGATTGGATTGGATTAGCCTTTATTAGCATAGTGGTGGAAAAATTGACATTTCATAGCAGCAAAGTTATGAAAGGAAGAGGAAAGGAAAGGAAGAAGTAGAAAAACAAAATACAGGTGCTGCTGGAAAGGCAGCCACTCTTGCGAAGGCAAAAGAAAAACAAAATACAAAACAATACAATAAAATACAAGACAATACATATTCATTGATTTAGTGAAGCTGTTATGTTTCATAAAAATCCAAAACTATTCACTGATGAATACCAAATGTCATTGAATGATCACGAACAAAACATTTAAGTCTCAACTAGACTAGTTTTTAATCGTGTAGTTGTTTTTAAAAGCTGTTTTGTGTAGTGGAAAAATTCGAAAATGGGCTACTCCATTTTCAATTATCAGCAATATAACTTGAGCTCGCTTCACCCCAAACTCTGGTTTCTCACGAAAAAGTGGACAAAATGGCGTCCGTGACACCTCACCTTTCATGGCAAACTAATCATTTATTTAAATATAAATTAATACACTGATACCTCGGCTTACGAACGTTTTATCTAATGTACTTTTTACTTTACGAATGTTAAATTTTGCAAGAATATAATCTTGGCATACGAACTATTTTTCGGGAAACACACAGAGCGCCACAAGCGTGATGTGTCGTCGTGAACGATCCAGTCCTTGGAACCGGATCTCTGAAGTGAAGGAAGAGAGCCAGCAAAAAAGCTATCAGCCCAGCTAAACAGACCACAATTGATGAGGAACTAGCTCAAATTATTGCTGAGAAAGCACGGCAACTCACTCGGATATCGTCTAGAGGCAACCTGGAAGTTCGTCATTCATTGATGATTTCGAGGCTCGCCACGGATGGTGTTGTACGGGGATTCATAGTGTCATTCGTCATGGTGAGGCAGCCAGTTCTGACGAAAAAGCTGCCAAAGCTTACAAGAAATCATTCCTCAAGATGGCCACTCCATTCCATCAAGCCATCAACGACCATCACAAAGGTCAATAAAACCACTTTATATACAGCACAGTTGATTTCTTTCATTACAATGCCATAGCACATTTATTAGACATAAAATAAGGTCTGTTTTGTGCAGTTTTAAGGCTTATTTAGTAGAAAATTGTGTTTTACGGGGACATGGGAACAGATTTTTCTCATTTTAATGGTTTCCTATAGGAAATTAATGTTTGGAATACACAGTTTTCGCCTTACACACACTTTCCGCGAACCAATTAAGTCCGTAAGCCAAGGATGAGAAGGTTTCTTCAGCCGTCATCTGTACTTTTTTTCCAAAAAGAGTACAGATGACGGCTGAAGAAACCTTCTCACCGATGGACGACTCCTGTACGACTGAGAGCTTACACAGACGTCCGTAAGCCAAGGTATCACTGTACAGTATATGGAAGTTTGTACGTTTTTTTTTTTTCATGCTTGAGTGCCGATAAAGCGCTGGCCATGGCCTCTGGCAATGTTTTTTTTCCCTTCCACGAGGGGGCAGCATTTCCCTTTTTTCCATGTTTGCGCTTTGTTCCAGCTTCAGATGTTGTGTTAAGCGCTATATCAACCAATACATTGTATTTTGGACAGCTGCCCTCATTTCAAGCTCAGATAACTCCAGACCCATATCACTTGGGAATTAACTAGAAAAGTAAAGCTTTATTTTTGCCAGTTAAGTGCAAGAAGCCCAAAATCTTCCTGGAGGGGTGGTGCTGGGGGGGGGGGGGGGGGGGGGCATTTTTCACAGTGGTTTCACTTATTGATAAGAACAAGCATTGGAGTGAGGCAAACAGCGTGCTTTGTCATTTGGGATTTCATGAAAAAACTAACAAATAAAAGTGTTGTTTTTTTTTTTTTTTTGCAGTCAATGGGGGGCGTTTCTCAAAGCAAAAGAAGCGAGACGGGCGCCAGCATGGCACTTTTGGACGGGGGCCATTAATCAACACGTGTGCGCAGGTGATCAATGCGGATTTTATTTGGACTGAGCCGCACTCAACATTTTTCGTCTTATGCACACATTTTGAACTCCGCCTTCTGAGGTTAACAATTTTGCACAAATCACCACCTGCAACCAAAATGGCAGATTTGTGCCTTTCTTTGGGAGTACACTCATGGTGGCTACACTCATGATTGACGTGTTTGCCATTTCGAAGGCTACAATATTACACACCGTGGTTGAATTAACTCAGTCACTGCCAGATGTGCAAAAATGTGTGTATTTGTCATTGTCACTTCAATTCCGGGACCCACAGAATATTGAGTTTTACGACTACTTTCATCCCAAAAAAAAGAGTTAATTCGTAAGTAAACTGGGTCTGGAGTTATCTGACCTTGAAATGGGGGCAGATGTCCCAAATAAAATACAATACAGTAAAGTCTCGTGATATCGATATTGGTTATATTGATAGTACTGCTTATTACGATACTATTTTCATTTCCCGGCAAATTTCTACTCTTTTTATGTATAATTATGTCACATCCTCGTCTGCTCCAGGAGCGTGCCCCTCCCCTCCTGTCTCATTCTCTTCTGGAATTTTGTAGGAATGTTTTGGTAGGAATTTTGTGTTGCCAAAGGACTCTTTGTAATTTTTCAGAAACTCCTGCAATGTAAGGTACTGCTACTCCTCTCCTTTTTGTATCTTGAGAATTATTGGTTTCAAGATGTTATCTGTATATATTGGATTGGATATACAGTAAAGTCTCATTATATCGATATCGGTTATGTCGATAGTACTGCTTATTACGATACTATTTCTATGAACGCAAGGAGAAAATTTACATGCCGCAGGATCGGATATATCGATAGTCCGGTTAGATCGATATTTTTTCCGACTCCCGAGAATATCGATATAACGAGAATTTACTGTACCTTTAATCGTCTCACAGTGGATAAATTAACATTTCGCAGCAGCAGAGTTATGAAAGGAAGAGGAAATGAAAGAAAGAAGTAGAAGCTATCTAGCTCGCTATCTATTAGCTATGTTCTTGAGAGTTTTGAAAGGCGCTTATGAATACAATGTATTATTATTATTATTATTATTATTATTATTAGCTCTCTATTAGCTAACGAGCGTTCTATCTATTTGAGTTACTTCCGGGTGTATTATTTTTTTGTTTTTGTATTTTTTTTCACCCTCATAGTTGGCGTGTCAATCCCTTTGATTGGTGCAAATGGTTGTGCCCTACAAGCAAATTGATTGCGTCGCGGGAATTTTTGACTCTTCCCTGCTGGTTTGACTTTGGAATTAGTCGTATTGTCCATTGTCACTTCTTTCCAAGTCGCTAGACCAAAAAAAAGAATAATCCCAGCAACCCCCGGTTGCCCTTTCAATCGAGTCATTTGTATCGGCGCCGGCCGGGGAGAAGGTTGCGGCGGTGTCGGCGGCTGATGTCGAAAATGATTCCGATGAAAGATGACGTTGCCAAAAATGCTTTTCCGTATTAGCCGAAATGGAAATGAGATGAAAACAGCGGCAAATATTCACATTCACTCACTTTGCACGCCAGTTTTGTCACGCTCCACCAACAACTAAACCACACCCGCGTTCATTTCAAGGAGGGAGGGAAGATCGCAATTACACTGATACCTTGGCTTACTAACGTAATTGGTTCCCAGTGTGCAAGGCGAAAAGTGTGTGTATCCCAAAAATTAATTCCCCATAGGAAACCATTAAAATGAGAATAATCCGTTCCCAGGTCTCCATAAAAAAAACAATTTTCTACTAAATAAGCCTTAAAGGACAACCAACATCACTTTTTTTGCTTCCTAACTGACATCAGAAAAACTTTTTATAGAATCTAAAATAGCCAAAACACGCAGTATGATATTTTTAGTCAAATGAAAAACCCCAATAAAAATGACTTAAAGTGTCTAAAAAGTACTTCAATTTGAAACCAGAAGTGGCCAGTTTCAGAAGGTCCCGCCCCCATGTTTGTGGTGCCACGGCAAGACGTCTTGCCTTGCTGGAGAATCAAAACAATGGCTTCAGATTCGGAGAAGATGCTTACTTGTTACTCATCCAGTTATGAATATCATTCAAATAGTTCTGAAGAAGAAAGCATACATGTTTGCAATCGATTAAAGAATTTATTCCGTGTAATTTTGAGGCATCAGGGGTGGGAAATGTCGCACCCAAAAAAGGCAGAACATGGTGACAAAGTTCTGTAAGGAATTAATCAGCCTGTTTCCACAGGCTGATTAATTCCTTACATTGAGATTTGTCGCCCTCTTTTGCCTCTTTTTGGTCTTACATGACGTTTTCAGACCAAAGTACAGGAAAATGCATCGACGTGATGGAAGGACAGCTACCATTTGTCTTTTTTTCGGTCATGGGCGTTCCTTCAGTGACGTAGGGTGAGGACTCGTCACCAACTCAAAAACAAGATTTCCGGAATATTCAGTGTGAGTCTTAAAACGTAAAATATGCGGTGGAATCTTTGTAAAATATGCTCAGTAGAAGTCATTTGAAGCCATTTTACAAATTATGGACACAACTTGTCCGGAGACGTTGGTTGTCCTTTAAAACTACACAGAATATACCTTATTTCATGTATAATAACTGTGCTACGGTATTAAAATGAAAGAAATAAACTGTACTGTATAATCAAGTGGTTTTATTGACCTTAGTGATGGTGGTTGATGGCTTGATGGAATGGAGTCATCAGCACTAAACACTTGATGAGGAACGTAGCCTTCTTCTTTCACCATCTTGAGGAAAGATCCCTTTTAGGTGCTTTCTCTGCCATCATTTGACCTTGTTGCTCATCAATTGTCTTCTGTTTAGCAGGGTTGATAGCTTTTTGCATCAAGTGTACAGACGGCTTGTGGGTTATTTGTGGAGCCTGCTTGATGGGAGATTTTAACCTTGCAGTCTACACTCTGCCTTTGAACTATCAAAGTTGAAACGAGTCCAAATTTAGATTTTCTCTATCCATTTTGTCACACTCTCTCTGTCGTCTGCCTGTCTCTTTAATGTTTAAACCAGTTCCCTTCACTGCTGCATTCTTGACCAATCACGTGTCTTCAACCGAAGACTGGGTGCGGGGAATAGAGGGCAAAAAACAAGTTGGCAAATCACTCATTGTGGCACTTTGTGCGTGTCCCGAAAAATAGTTTGTATGCCAAGGTAACATGTTTATAAATTTAACGTTTGTCAACCGAAAAGTTCGGAAGCCAAGGGGTTCGTAAACCGAGCTATCACTGTATAAAGCTTTGGGAATTTTCATGAGTTGCTCTTAATTTTCTTTGTATTATTTTTGGTAGCTTGCTTTGTTAGCGGTCATACGTGACAAAGCTTCCCTGCAGACTGAATAATTGTTAATATCCTTCCCATTGTTGTCGTCTCATTTCCATTTCGGGAAGAGACGGAAAATCGTTTTGGCAACGTTACCTCTCGTTGGAATCATTATTTTTTTTTTTCCACGAGCTGCCATCGAGTCGCAGGGAGCGCAAATTTTGAGACGGCACGGATACAAATTGCTTGTCGTAAATGGGAACTGGAGATCACAATCAAAGTTTCATGATTAGTTTGACATTTTAACAAAATAGAATAGATGGATGGATAGACGGGTAGATCCGATAGCTAGCAGGCTAGCGAACCATCTAGCTAGCTAGATAACTATCCAGCTAGCTAGCTAGATAACTAGCCATCTAGCTAACTAGACATCTATTTACTATTACTACTACTACAAGTTTGTTGTATTTATTGACATAATTCTAATAAAGTAAGTTGGGTGACAATTGTTATTATGAGTAAAATGTAAGCCTTTAATTCGTCCGCGCCCCTCAGAGTCAAACACCCGAATACGACCACTTTTGATTTAACCGAAAGCTTCTGGCTACGAGCAAGCGGTGCTGTCGAGCGTCAACAAGGCTGCGGCGGAGTTGGCGGGGAAGCCGAAGTCGATGGCGATGCGGGCGCGGCCTGCGGTTGCAAACATAAACGTGGGTGGGTGCCTTTCTCAAACGGCGCACGGAAAAACATGGCAAGCGGCAGGGAAGCCAATCCGCTCGGGTGCGTTTGATTCCTTAATGATCACCTCTGTCGGAGGTTAACGCGCCGCCGTGGCGGGAGGGAAAAAACCACAAGAAATAAATAGTATGTCCAAAGTAAAAGAGATGGGGGGTGGGGGGTGGGGGGAAGCTCATTTTCTTTCCCTTTTCCTCGCTGACCTCAATTTGCGCGCAATCCCAATGTGTTTGTCTCCACTGCGAAGATTCATTTGTGTCAAATTTGAAAATGACTATCTTGCAACGCCCCCCCCCCCCCACTCCCACCCGGCCCCCTCCCACGTACAATATTGTATATTTCTGTTCATTACAAGAATAATACTTGGACAAGAACGATATCCGAGTTTGTTTGGTTTTGGATTTCCCCCAAAAAGTTGTACCTCAAAATGTCTTACCCCATTGAAATCAATGCAAGTGCAATTAATCTGTTCCGACACTTTCACAAAATGTTTGAGAAATTGCTTTTTTGCTTTTTTATGACTACATATGACACCCAACAGACTTTAAAAACACAAAGTCATCATATTTTCAAAAAGCGGGAGCCCGAAATAAGTTCAAACATTTTTCTTCCTCTGTTGTTCCGATGATTGGCGGCTGCCAAGTACAAACCCGGAATTTATTCGACAATTTGTTCCATACTTTTGAACAATCCGCCGGCATCTGAAAGTCTCATTTGACGGGATAATATCAACAAGTGTCTCTTAGCGATATTAGCCCGCTATCGAAAGAGGAGGGAAGATCAGATAAGATTTAATTGATTTTTTTTTTTTTTTTTTCTGCCGGCGCTTAACTTTGCAACATGGCAAGGTCTTATCGCCCGCTCGCCTCGCCTGGAGCCGCATGTCGCACGCTTAAATGCGCGCATCAAAAGATCTTCGTCTTTTGCCGCTTGTCTTTCTCGACAAGATGACGTCGCTAACTACTGTACTCCTTTTAACGGAGTCACCGCTAGTCGTTTTGGAAAATGTGTTCTGGAAAAAGAAAATAAAAATGGGCTTCTCTGTTCTTTAATTATCAGCGATATAAATTAAGCTAGCTTCACCCAAAACTGACGTAAAAGTGGACAAAATGGCTTCCGCGACACCTCACCTTTAAGGCAAATGAAACATTTATTGACATATTTCTTTGCATGACGAAATCTAATCAAGGAAGTTGCGCAACATTTCACTCTATCATATTGAACGTCAACCTTCATTTTACAGACGAGCTCGATGAGATCAAATGTTAACTCATTCACCGCCATTCACACATTCATTTGGGAATTTAAAATATGACGTAGAGTGCCATTCCTCAATTTGTTCAGCTTTTATGCTTGATGACCAATAAAGGCCTCTGGCGAGGTTGTTTTCTTTTTCACAAGGGGGCAGCATTTCCCCTTTTTTGTCCATGTTAGCGCTTTGTTACAGCTTCAGCTATTGTTAAAGCGCTATATAAACCCATGTTGCATTGTAGTTTGTACACCCATCCCAATTTCAAGCTTATATAACTCCAGACACATATCAGTTAGGAATTAACTTTTTTGATGAAAGAAGAGAGTCTAAGATTTCTAACGCTGTACTGAATGTTTATGTAATAATAATAATAATAATAATAATACATTTGATTTATAAGCACCTTTCAAAACTCTCAAGGTCACTTCACAGTCACAGGATAAGTTTTTCCTGTGGGTGAGCAGCGGCAGCCAACAGCGCCAGCATTCAGTCAGCCCAGAAGTCACTCAAATAGATAGAAAGCGACCTTGCTAGCTAATAGTTAGCTATATATAACTAATAGCTGGCCAGCTAGATAGATACACAGCCAAAAGCTAGCCAGATAGGTAGCCGTTGGACAACCGCTAGCAGAAAAATGGAATATTTATTAGCTATCCAACTGGCCAGCCATCTATTAGCGATATGGCTGGCTATCGAGCTAGCCATCTATCAACCATATAGCTATCTATCTATCTAACTAGCTATATAGCCATGTAGTCCTAAAACTCAATATTATGTAGGTTTGGGAGTTTCAGGGACAATGACAAAAACTCTGGCAGTGGCGTGAACACATTTTTGCACATTGTCAATGAATTCAAAAATGTTGGTGGCCGTGAAGTGCTGCATTCTAATTTACAAATAATAATAATATCTACTGCGTTCAAGGAGTTCCATTTGCAACCCGAATGGATAGCATGAGCATTTCTGGATTGTTAGCTAACGGCGTTGTGACGTTGGCCCTTTTGGAACGAGGAGGCAAGTCATCCCATAGCGCCAGCTGCGTTTCCTTCACAGATGACCTAAATAATGTGGCGCCGCGCTGGTTTTGCTGGATTTCTCCATGTGAACAACAAGTTTCACAATAGACGCCCGCTAGCATGAAAGACAAGTGGGTCACTTTTGCCATTGGATCACTTGTGGACACCTCCCCCCAAAAAACATGTGGTAGGGTGTACATACATGTTACATCGACACACTAAACACATCACATGGGTGGAAACATACTACAGTAAAGTCTCGTCATATCGATATCGGTTATATTGGTAATACTGCTTATGACGATACTATTTTCATTTCCCGTGCACATTTCTAGTCTTTTTATGTATAGTTAGTTCCGTTTAGTACGATTCATGGTTGTTACGATGATTCGGTTACGATGGTGCTCTTTTTCATCTCCCGCCGGCCATTTTGCTATGTTTATATCGATACAAAAGCAGCTTAAGGTGAATCGATATTTGCTTCGGGGTTTCTATACAGTACCACCATTAGCGAAATCTGTATCGGTCGCGCCGTTGGTCACGTGACTTGGTCACGTGTCTTGCACAGTGTAGCAGACGCCATTTTCTACCAGCTTCCGTGTTTTGAACTGTCATATGCCAGCACAATAAAAAAGGCGTATATACAGTACTGTTGTTCAACACCAATTGAAACCATGAGGAAACGTAAGAATTGTGACCTCAGAACGAAGTACAAGGCAATAATGGTTGTCGAGGAGAATCCAACAAGGAGCAAATCCTCCATCGCGAAAGAGTTCGACGTGCGAAAGAGTTCGACGTGCCGCAGAATACTTCATCAACTTATGTAAGCTTATGTCAACTTATGTAAGCTTTGCAGTTTTTGTTTTACATCCATGTACTTAATTGTGTTGTATTCGGATATCTTTATCGCTTGCAACAATCATTGTTTTTCATATGTTTGTACATGCTGGCGTTCGTGGTTTCTCTCGTGTGTATAGAACAACGTGAGGATTTTGCATTGGTTGCATTTTCGAAAGGAAATAGTAATAGTAATAGTAATAAAAAAGCGTAAAGACGTTTTTATTTTATGCATACGTTTATTTTTCCCTTCACTACAGTACAAAAAGCATGCTAGATACGCAATCCATGAACTCAATGATAAAATTACATGCCATAATATCAAAGACCCCCCATTTACGTATTGCCCCCCCCCCCCCCCCCTTTTAATGCAGTTCGGCGCAGGACAGATATAACGACAGTACGGTTATAGCGACATTTTTTACGACTCCCGAGAATATCGATATAACGAGACTTTACTGTACGTATATTGATTAGCAGATATAGCACATAGGCACCCGAAAGATTGCTACATATTGACTCGCACATTCATTATGGGGGCATTTGTGTATGTGTCGGTGTGGGTGCATGAATTCATGTATTTTTGTGTACCTGAAGCATTCTAATAATTTCACTTTTAAGAAGAAATATTTAAAAATGTTTGAAAAGTTTGGAAATGAGTTAGCTTACTCTCATTCTTGAAAAATCTCATTATGGGGACATTTGTGTGTGTGTGTGTGAGTGTGTGTGTGTGTGTGTGTGTGTGTGTGTGTGTGTGTGTGTGTGTGTGTGTGTGTGTGTGTGTGTGTGTGTGTGTGTGTGTGTGTGTATGTGTATGTGTGTGTTTTATTCATATATTTTTGTGTAGCCGAATAATGCTAGCAATTTCACTTTCACGAAAAACTATTGAAAAAATAAAATGTAAACAATTTTTGGAAATGAGTTAGCTTTTTCTCATTGTTGAAAAATCTTCTGAAAAGGACTTTTGAAATTGCTACTTGACGGCAGAGCGGAGCGGGTGTCGCTTTTGCGCCTTTCTGTTTTCTTTCTGGTGGTCCGACGGCGGCATTGTTATTTCACGGACAAATCCCCCCGCTAATCCCAACAGGAAGAAGTCATCCAAAGTTGAAAGTCAGAGGTGTAGAATGCTTCAATTAGCTCAATGATTTAGTGGGCGTAAATAGCAAGCGTCGACATTGGTCTCTTACGTCCCGATGATGAAGAAAAAAAAAACGTCCGTGTGCAGCTTGCATATTTCTTACGATTGTTTCAGAATCAGAATCAGAATCATCTTTATTGCCAAGTATGTAGAACACACAAGGAATTTGTTTCCGGTAGAACACGCTGCACTAGTATCGTCGTCAAAAAAACTGCTAAGTGTCACTATACAGTTCCATTTTGGCTACTGTTGAAGAGTTCAAAGAGTTAATGGCTTGGGGGAAGAAGCTGTTCCGCGGAGTTTGGATATTCCTAGCATGTCTTTCTTGAAAGCGGATTTGCAAAAGCGCGTCGGATCGGCGAAAAAAAAACAACAACTCCATTATTCATGGCTGTTTGTCCCGCTAACAATGCCATTAGCGCATTGGTAGCATGTTAGCTCGCATAGCAAATACTTGGACACGCTAAAATTAGGCAAATCCGGTTAGCTTGTGCGGGCAGACGCTCTTTCAACGGCCATTTTGGACACGTAACTTGATGTTAGCACTTCACTTTGTGACTCGGAAGATCCGAGCCACCCCTAAATCCAAAATACAACATGGGGAGCTCCGTCTAACACCCCCGATTTCATCCTGAGGGCAACCCCCCAGTCAAAAGCTTACGTATTTCTACGTAAACGAAGATAAACCTTACTTTGACGCGAACTTTTCGAAAAGGGCAGGCTGTTTGTCCCGCTACAACGTTCGGGATTTGAGCACGTTAAAATTAGGCAAATCGGGTTAGCTTGCACGGAGAGACGCTCTTTCAACGGCCATTTTGGACATGTGGCTTGATGTGAGCGCTTCATTTTGTGACTTGGAGTTAGCAAATGATTCAAAAGAAGCAATTCCAACCACACATTTTGTTTCGTTGAATTTCGTTTGGCTAGCAAAGTCTGCTCGTAGATCTCCGACTCACATCAAGCTAGGTCAAACACACTCGATTTTATCCTGAGGGCAACCTGCCAGTCAAAATTGCTACACATAATGGAGAAAAACCCGCCTTTGACGCGAACTTTTGGAAAATGGCAGGCTGTTTGTCCCGCTACAAAAGATTCAAACTAGGCAATTCCAACCGCACATTTTGTTTCGTTGAATTTCGTTAGGCTAGCAAAGTCTGAAAAGAGATGTCCGACTCGCGCTCAAGCTAGGTCAAACACGGCCGATTTCATCCTGAGGGCAACCCACCAGTCGAAATCCTCTGTCGACCTAACGTGTTGCTACATAAACGGAGAAAAACCTGCCTTTGACGCCAACTTTTCAAAAAGGGCAGGCAATTTGTCCCGCGACAAAGTTCGGGATTTGGACACGCTAAAATTAGGCAAATCAGGTTAGCTTGTGCGGAGTGACGCTCTTTCAACGGCCATTTTGGAAACGTAACTTCATGTTTGTGCTTCAGTTTGTTAGCAGAAGATCCAAAAGAGGCAATACCAAACGCAAATTTCATTTTGTTGAATTTCGTTTAGCTAGCAAAGTCTGCCAAGAGATCTCCTACTCACCCTCAAGCTAGGTCAAACACGGCCGATTTCACCCTGAGGGCAAGCCGCCAGTCAAAAGCCGCCGCGTTGTGTTACTACACAAATGCATGGAGAAAAGCCCACCTTTGACGGCAACTCTTCGAAAAGGGCAAGCAGCGATGAGAAACGGCAGGCCGTGGCATCCATCACCTGCCAGCTAACACGTGACAGCTAACTCCTCCAAAACGGCACCCGGCGCCAGTACATCAGAACGGGGCGCGACGGGGCTTTTTATAACTTGACGCTCCTCCGCCTGCGTCGACAGCAACGGGCCCCGCGGGGGACGACGCTGCCGAAAGAGGACGCGCGCTCGTCACGCTTGCTGCCAAAGCTCCCGGTGAGCTCGGGCCGCTAAACCCGCTTTTTTCCCGCAACTAAAATGTCCTCCATTTTTCATAAGACAGCCTGGATGAACTCTGACTTAATACCATCAATGATTTATGAAAAAAGTAAACACAATATGGATGCCATGAGTGCGTTGTTACCATGTTAGCATGTCGGATATCGCCTAAAAGTCGAGGCGAAATCGCCGCCGTCGAGGAAATCCATCGGATTTCGTTAGCGTCCGACTTTAGAATCTTCGGTTTTCAGCGAGGCTTCGGAATCGAGTGCCTGCCGATGATTTTTTTTTTGCTAACATTGGGAAGTCACTGGAAAAATAAAGGTTTGGGATCGCAAAAACATTATGACAGTCGAGCTAGCTATCAAACTACCTACCTAGCTATCTGTTAGCTAGCGGTAAGCGGTCTATCTTATCTATCAGCGGTCTAGCTCAATGGCTAGCTCTCGATTAGCTATATATTAGCTAGCTAGCTATCTTTCTATCTATTTCAGTTACTTCCAGGTTGAATGAATGCTGGTCCGTGTGGCCGCCGCTGCTCACCCGCAGAAAAATGTATATCGTTACTGTAAAGTGACCTTGAGAGTCCTGAAAGGCGGGTAGAAATGAAATGTATTATTATGATTATAAAACCGTTTGTCGGTTTGATTTCGCTAACTTGTAAACAAGAGATTTACGGCCTTTTGAGAGTCGATTTAGAGCTTTGGAAAGCGACGCTAGCATATTTTAGGGCATGCTGGCGCTAGCGCTAAGACGACGCCACCGCCGGCGAGGATGAGGGAGCACCTGTGGAGACGTGTGACTGCTCGCATCAACGTATTCCGTGGCTTCGTCGCAAGGTCGGGATTCAAACGTGATTTGTTTGCTTTCGCTTTTCAATTGAAATGCTAATGTGTCACATTTGCCGGAGCGCCATTGCTTGCCTTGAATACTTAGACGCTTTTGATGTCGTCGTAAGGGGAGCCGACGCCTGCTTGCTTGCTTGCTTCCAAATAAAATCGGATGGCAACGTCTTCATTTTAACTCATTCACTGCCAGACGTACAAAAATGTGTCCACTCCAGTGCTCGGGTTTTTGTCATTGTCACTTGAATTCCAGGACCCGCAGAATATTAAGTTTTAGGACCACATAAACATTCAATTCAGCGTTAGAAGCCTTAGAATGTCTTCTTTCATTCAAAAAAGATTTAATTCCTAAATGACATGAATCTGGAGTTATATGAGCTTGAAATGAGAGCATATGTCCAAAATGCAATGCAATTGGTTTATGTAGCGCTTTAACAATAGCTGAAGCTGAAACAAAGCGCTAACATGGACACAATGGAAATGCTGCCATCTCGTGGAAAGGCAAAAACATTGCCAGAGGCTACGGCCAGCGCTTTATCGGCACCCAAGCATGAAAAAAACAAAACCCGAACAAATTCGGGAATGGTGCTCGACATCATTTTTTTCAATTCCCGAATACATTTGTGAATGGCAGTGAAGAAGTTAATAACACTGCTTCTCTCTATCGGCGCTGATTAGCTACTCTTTAGCGTCTTTGGCGTCGGCGAGGGTCTCCGGTTGCGACATTCCATCGAGGGCGGGTCAAAAATCTTGGTGGATTCAGCGGCTATGCTAGCTGTTTGGCTATTCATTTCCACTGCGGGGATGAATGCGAGCCACGGTCGGACGCGCCACTCGGCGTGGAAATAAGTTGACCCCGTGGAGCAAAGAGAGATTAAAAACTATCGCCAAAAGGTTGAAAATATCGCAAAGCGGAACTGGCGTCTCAAAAGCAAGGTCACATTCATGACGGCCAGATAGCTAAATCAGCCCGCTAGCGCTAACCGGAATACGGAGTTTTGCCATTTGTTGATGATACAGTAAAATCTCGTTATATCGATATTCAAGGGAGTGGGAAAAAATATCGATATAACCGGGACTATCGATATATCCGACCCTGCGCGCATGTAATTTTCTCCGTGCGTGCATAGAAATAGTATCGATATAACCGGGACTATCGATATATCCGATATCGATATAACGAGACTTTACTGTATTTCAACAAACGTCGATCTCATGAGCACATTCGTACATGTAACGTGATTTGGATTTGTTTTTCGCCCCATGTGGCCCCTCCCCCTTGCCGTCCAATTTTGTAAACATAGAAAAGAGTTGCTACACAAGCTAGCTCGCCGAATCACTGACCCCGGCCTGTTTTTATTGATCTATTGATTTATTTATTTTGATTTGACAAGAGCCTTTTTGCGGTTAATTAGCAGGCCGCGTTATAGAGGCCACGTTGACGTGTGATTATACAGGCGGCGTGCATAATGGATGCTTTGCTACGCGCTACATGATGCAAGGCCTCAAGAAGAAGACGCCCCGCCTGTTCCACTTAGGAGGTGGCCATGCATTATTGAGGAGGGTGAGACACACACACACACAAACACACACACACACACGCGCGCACGCGCACGCACACACACACAACACACACACACACACACACACACACACACACACACACACACACACACACACACACACACACACACACACACCGCCATAATAGTCATCCAGTCTGAATTCAGCAAAGGCAGACAGACCAAACAAATGCGGGTGGTGGCATCCATTTTGTTCTCCTCTATAATAGCATTGCACGCTTTTCACCACTTCTAAATAGTTGTGGATTCAAATAGACGACTGAAAATTCAATCCAATGATTTAATAAGGGTAACATTTGACGACCGAGTTCCGTTCCCACCAAACGGTCCTAAGTGAAAATGGCCGAAAATCGAAACCCATTCCAAATGTTGAATAGAGACTTGGAGGCTAAATGACTGGCAAACTCTCCCCCTCTGGTGCCATCACGTGGTCGATTGCTGTGCGATTGTGAGATGCTGGCTGGCTGGCTGGCCAAAATTGTTGTACGCTAGCGCGTTGCGGTGCCAGGTGTGGAATTAAAATTTTAAAATTAGGGTGTAGGTGTCGTGGTCGTAAGTATGGGTGGTCGTAAGTTGAGCCTGTTGTGTAGTCGGATGTTACCTGTATTTGGTCAGAATGGAAAAAAAAAAAACTCTTTTTTTGCATGGCTAAAGAGCAATTATGAGAAAATAACAATTCATTTGATCGTTTCTGACCTACTTTCAGGTAATCAATGTGTTTTATATTTGGGCAGCATGGCAGAAAAAAAATGTGTCGCAGCTTGGAATTGAAGCAGATTTACGTCTGACGGGAGATTTGACTCTTTTTGACAATGGCTGCTATGACAGCGATGTGTTTTCATGTTATTTGTTCTCGAGTTTTTTGTTGTTGTTTTGACTTAAAGATGGCGCTGCGACAGTAGCTGCCTTCATGGCAGCTGATGTATTTTGCTTTTTCTACTTCTTTCTTTCCTTTCCTCTTGCTTTGATCACTTTCCTGCTCTTAAATGTAATTTTTTCCACTAGTAAAAGCGCATTCAATCGAAAAATAGATACATCGATAAATTGCTAAAGAGATAGAGATAAAGAGATAACAAAGAAGTAAAAAGAGATAAAAAGAGATAAAAAAGATTACAAAAATATTACAAAAAAGATAAAAAAAGATTAAAAAAAGATATAAAAAGATCTAAAATGATATAAAAAGATATACAAAGATATAAAAAGAAGTGATAAAAAGATAAAAAGATAAATAGCTGGACGGATGCATGGATAGATGGATAGATAGTTGTCAATGTTAAGTAATTTGTTTCAGCTTCAGCTGTTGTTAAAGCACTTTATAAATCAACATGGATTGTATTGTATCGTACCATTACTGACGTTGGCTTTTTAGCACATTCTCAATAAGCCGGGTTATTAAAAAAAATATCCATAGGAATGACGACGTCGACAGATGATCATCATCCAAATCATTGTTGTCTCATCAACTGTCATTGAAGCTAGCGAGCATTAGCTTAGCGCTAACAGACGCCGCGTCATACAATAGTAGCATTGTTAATCTGATTTTATTAATTATTATTATTATTATTATTATTTTTTTTTTAGCGTCCGTCATTTTGGATGAAACATTCTTGTTTAGCATCGGCTTGTGCTGATGTTACCGGCAACAGTTTGTGGCGAAAGTCGGGCAGGCGAGGCAAGACAGTTGCCACGCCACGAGGCGCCACTTGGAACCATTTCCAAACAAAAGCATTTCAAGCCACCGGAGTCCCTGTTTTATTTGCTCAGATTATATTTGGAGGTTGGCGACTTGTTAGGCAATTTGCTGCCGCGGCTGCTCTGACGTCTTTTGTTGCATTTAATAGGGTGTTTGTCACCATGTGTCACGTCGGCACACTGCGTGATCATTTTCAGCGGGCAGCCACTATTTTACACATGAGGTCTTCTTCAAGAGCTTCCTGGCACACCGCCGCTCGCCATCCTTTTACCGCGAAAAAGAGAGAGAGCGCCCGCGCAACGCTACGGGACGCTATCCACTAATCTCCTGATGGAGAAAGCCAACGCGCAAGCTCGCGACAAGGACGCGCACAAAATGGACACACATCAACGTGCTTCAACGGAATGTCACGTAAATCGGCGTCACGCCTATACCGACGTACATGTGAGAGAAATCAACAAAAATACACTTGACATGAATACAATCCGAGGCACTTCATGGAGATCCCCCCAAAAAAAGCGTCATTTGTGATCCCCTCTCTGTCTTGCGCGCGGGTCCGAGAGGACAGACATTTCACAAGTGCCGTACGTCATGCATATTAGCGTATTTGACAATAAAGCTGACTTTGACTTTTTTTCTTTTGTTTTGTCAGGTGTGGAAGTCAAAGCTAGCAGGGTCAAATTATGGACATCTTTTTTTTACATTTTATAATAGTATTGGGACATCAACGGCACCATCTAAAGGAAACCAGTGACTGCAAAGTAGTGGTTGGTGAGCGTGTAGCCAGACAGCATAGGTTGGTGGTGTGTAGGATGACGCTGGCAGTGAGGAAGATGAAGAAACCAAAGGCTGAAATGAGGACAAAATGGTGGAAGTTGAAAAAGGAAGAGTGTTGCATTACATTTAGGAAGGAGGTAAGACAAGCACTGGGTGGGCAAGCGGTCATTCCGGATGACTGGCAAACTACAGCGAACATAATCAGAGACACAGGTCGGAAAGTACTTAATGTATCGAGTGGAAGAAAGGTAGATAAGGAGACTTGGTGGTGGAATGGGGAGGTGCAGGAGTGTATACAGAGAAAGAGGTTAGCAAAGAAGAAGTGGGACACTGAGAGGACGGATGAGAGTAGACAGCAGTACAAGGAGATGCAGCGCACGGTTAAAGTCAAGGTGGCAAAGGCCAAACAAGAGGCCTATGATGACTTGTATGCTCATCTAGACAGCAAGGAAGGTGAGACTGATCTTTACAGGCTGGCGAGACAGAGAGACAAAGACGGTAAGGACCTGCAGCAGGTTCGGGTGATTAAGGATAGAGATGGCAATGTATTAACAGGTGCCAGTAGTGTGATGGCAAGATGGAAAGAGTACTTTGAAGAATTGATGAATGAGGAAAATGAGAAGGAACAAAGAGTAGAAGATGTGACTGTTGTGGACCAAGACGTAGCAAGCATTAGCAAGGATGAAGTGAGGAGGGTGCTGAAGAGGAGGCACTCGGGCCTGATGATTTACCAATCGAGGTATGGAAGTGTCTTGGAGAGGTGGTGGTTTTGTTCCTGACTGGGTTATTCAACAAGATCTTAGATGGTCAACAGATGCCTGAAGAATGGAGACGAAGTGTACTCGTGCCCATTTTTAAGAAGAAAGGAGATGTGCAGAGTTGTACTAACTACAGAGGAATAAAGTTGATGAGCCATACAATGAAACTCTGGGAAAGAGTAGTTGAAGCAAGACTAAGAGCAGAAGTGAACATTTGTGAGCAGCAGTATGGCTTCATGCCAAAAAAGAGTACGACAGATGCAATGTTTGCTTTAAGAATGCTGATAGAGAAGTACAGAGAAGGTCAGAAGGAATTGCATTGTGTCTTTGTAGATCTGGAGAAAGCGTATGACAGGGTTAGGGTTAGGGTTAGATGTTGCTGAAGATGTTGAGGTTTTCTTTGGGAGTGACTAAGTTGGATAGGATCAGGAATGAGGACATTAGAGGGACAACTCATATTCGAGGCTTTGGAGAGAAAGTCAGAGAGGCCAGACTGAGATGGTTTGGACATGTTCTGAGGAGAGAGAGCGATTATATCGGGAAAAGGATGCTGAGTCTTCAACTGCCAGGCAGGAGACCGAGAGGAAGACCGCAGAGGAGGTTTATGGATGTGGTCAAAGAGGACATGAAGGTAGCTGGTGTAAAAGAAGAGGATGCGCAAAACCGGGTTAGATGGAGGACATTGATTCGCTGCGGCGACCCCTGAAGGGAAAAGCCGAAAGGAAAAGAAGATGTAACTACTTATCTATTTATTTATTTGTTTGTCTGTTTTCCAACATATTTACCTATTTATTTGTGAATTTATTTTCCAACTTATTTGCCTCTATATTTGCCTCTTTATTTGCTAATTTATTTATTTATTCACTTATTTAGTGATTTATTTATGTTGCTGTTTATTTAGCTATTAAGCTGTGTATTTATTTTTCTATATATTTAGCTATTTATCCATTTAATTTGTTGATTTATTTATTTATTTTCCTTCTTATTCACCTATTTATTTGCGCACTTATTTATTTATTTATTTATTATATTTTTAACTATTTATTTATGTATTTAGCTATTTATTTCAACTGTGGTTTTCTGTCTTCTTTTTACACATGGCCAAGTCGCGCCAGATTGAGCAGTTGGACGTGTGCATTCAACAGTTGACAGAAGATCAAAGTTGATGACGCAATTCCAGTTCATCCCGAAATGCCACCCTGGGGTAAACTGTACTCGGTGGGCGGGGTTGATATCACTCGCGATGTCACGGCGCCGCGAGTATCCACGCGCCCAAGCGCTCAAGTCATTCACGCATTTTATAAGACAAAATGGAGGCCGAGGAAGCCCGCCGAGACCACCACAATAACAACAAGTCAATGGAAGCTCACTTCTATGTGTGTGAATTAGTCACACCGCTTTCCTCATCACGGCGGATTAGCGCACTAGCGCGCCTGCTAGGGCTTGTTTAATTGTGTCCGGCGGGAAGGCATCGCGGCCAAATTACGCCGCCCCCCCACCGGCGCCTCAGGGGTGCGCAGGCCCTCGGAACAGGCCGGCGCCTTTCCACCCGATCGGCCGCATTTGCTCGCAGATGCGGAAAAAGTACTTCCACCTTGGAATTGAGCGACATGCGCCGTCATACAAGCAAATGTCACGGTGATGGGCGGACAATGCTTGACTGCTGATTCCCCGTTTGGATGATCGCGGATAATACATCGGTTGACGTGACGTGAAAGACGGGTTCTTTCCTGGAAATGAAATTCGGAGATTGCTTTGAGGACGGTGGCATGCTAGGCCTTCAATAGTGCTATGTCTGAGTCAATCCAATCCTTCAGAATTATTTTCGGACGATACAATCTTTACTGCAGCGACAGCTGTGACTGCAACTCATGAAACAAAAAACAAAAAAACAAAAAACATGTGGTGTGATTTACAACAAATCCACTAGAGGGTAGCGTTAACAAAGAAATAAGACCTGCGAGAAGGCCTAGGTGTCGCCAACTGGAAATCATATCCAGGTGCTCGGCTGCATTTTGACGTTTGACATTTTGGAGACCGTAACTGAAATGAATATTTAACACCATTTAAGAAAGAACATTTTTCAAGTCAATTTTTTTCACCATTTGTTTATCAAGTTATTTATGTCTTTATTTGACTGTTTATTTCTGTCTGTATTTTTTTTTTCATTTTGCATTTTTTATGGTTTTATAATTTTACGTTTTAATGTTTTTTTTAATTTACATTTACATTTATAATATTCATTTATAATTTACATTTTATAATTTACAATTTACCATTTACAATTTACAATTTACAGTTTATAATTTATAATTTGTCATGTGTAATGTGTCTTGTTTAGTCTGTCATGTGTCAATGTTTTCATGTTTTAAATTTCTAATGTTTTAATGTTTCAATGTCTTAAATTTCTAATGTTTGAATGTTTTGTTGTTTTCATGTTTTAGTAGCTCTCAGTGGTACAGGAGTGGCCCTTGGATGAAAAGCTTTCTACAGCCGTCATCTGTACTTCTTTCAAGGTGTCGAACATTTCGCTTCTTATCCAAGATGCTTTGTCAGCCAACTAAAATCTTAGCGAAAGAAAATAGATGGATTTGAAAGGGAAGTAAAAGAAGCTATTTTCATAAAACAGCAACATCTTTCCCTAAACCGCCATGGTGGGGTGTGTAATTTGTCATTTGTAAGTTGTACATTTTCATTTGAAATGTGTAATTTTTTTATTTAATCAATGAAAATGTTTCTTTTGCTGGTAGTTTCAGCCAAAACTGCCAGCCAAAAATATTTTGTTCACTCACGAAGCCTCTTGGCTATGAAGAGAACCGTCTGACACCTCGAAAGAAGTACAGATGACGGCTGAAGAAACCTTTTCATCCTGTACCACTGAGAGCTTACACAGACGTAATTTTTTATTTGTATTTTTTGCTTTATCCATTCATTTATTGTCTATATATCAGTTTATTTATGTATTATTTTTACTTATGTATTTATTTAACTCAGCAACAGGAAATTTGCAAGAGTATCTTCTCCACCCGTTTGATGATTGTGGAGGCTTGATTTCTGACCCTTGTAACAAAAATAAAGCAGAAATGTGATTGTTAAAAGCTTAAATACATAAACAAAAAAGTAGAAGCTGCACAACAGGGGAAAGAAAATCAATGAAAGACAATTTGCGATCATTTCATAAGAATTCATGGGCAAAATACAGGCAACATCCGAGTTACGACCGGGTTCCGTTCCGACAAAACGGCCATAAATCGAAAAGCCTTCAAAATGGCTGACGCGAGGATCACGTGACCATAACAAATGACGACACGCTATACGAAAGGAGAGTATACCATGTCAATCTGTTGTTTTTAAGCAACATTTTCTATTGAATACCGTTATATAACAAAACGTTGACAGTTCATTGATAGATCTTATAACTTGTAGTGTCATTTTGTATTTCATATTATCAATCTTTATTACTGTGTCGGCGCACCCGCTTTCTGCTGAGCCAATACGCACGGCTTCCCACGCTTGGGAGCTTTCCAAAAATGGCTCTTCCTGCTAACGGAGAAGCCTGAAGAGGTCACTTGTCTCAAAGAGGCGGCGGCGCCGACCGTGAGCCCGACGCAGTGTTGGCGTCGCGGCGCTCCCACCCGCTCCGCCTCGGCGTCGGTGGAACACCCCCCACCCCCTCTCCCCGATTGCTGTGCTGTCATGCTGGAGAAAATTGTCGTACGCATTTGTTACGAAACAGTGATTTTGTATCGTCATTTTGTGCAATGCTGCTCCGGCAAATAAACGATATTGTCACGTTCGGATAGAAGCTGGGGGCGGGGCCACGCCTGCCCGCTTCCACACTTCCTTCTTCACGACCGCGGCTATGAAAACGGGACGCTGTCAACTTTGTACTTTTCTACGAGACCTTCTGAAGGCGTCCTCGCCTTTTTTACGCACTTGAGCTCTATTGAGTTTGTTTGAGAAATGCGCCACTCTGAGCGAGCCTTATTTTTTTCTTTTTCTTATTTTTGGATTGAGGAACCCGACGCGCCGCTATTCAGCGACAAGGACGGCGGGAGACAAAAGTAGCGCGGCGCCACCAACGATGAAAATGATTCAGCCAATGTTCTTTCTCTTTAGGCGTTTTATTCGTAAATGGCAGGCGGTAGCGGTGCTCACCGCTGAGCAAGCGGAGAGGGAGAGGGCAGCGCACATCAAACGAGAGGTCAGCGCGAGAAATAATGACGCTCGGTTAATGGTAACCAAGCACATTGACACGGATTGATAAGATGTGGGTGGATTGGCATCTGCTCTACCGTCGATGTCGCAACAACGCTATCAAGCGCTAATTTATTTCATTTTTTTAAACAGTCATTTTCTTTTCTCCTCGAGACTTTCAGATAGAATGACTGCTTGTCTTTTTATGTGTTGTATTACATCATGACTTAAAATGGCGTCACGATCGTGGCTGCGTTTAAACCAGCTCCAAGACTTTTTTTTCTTCTTCTATTTTCTTCCCTTTCGTATTGGAACTTCTCCGTTGTGAGATAAATAAAGGTTTTATTATTAATTTTCTTTCTCTTCTCTGGAAGGGCCGCTTCGTCACAAATCTTTTTCTTTTCCTTTCGGCTTTTCCCATCAGGGGTCGCCACAGCGAATCAATGTCCTCCATCTAATCTGGTTTTGCGCATCCTCTTGTCTCCACCACTGTCTCCAGTCCAAACATCATGGCTGGTCTCTCCACTGGTTTATACACTTTTCCTTTCATCCTAGCTGAAACCCTTCTATCGCACATCACACCTGACATTTTTCTCCAGCCGCTCCAGCCTGCCTGGACACGCTTCTTCACCTCTTTTCCACACTCTCCATTGCTCTGTCTAATATCGTCTGTCAGCCTGTCCATCACCATAGTTTGCTATGGTGATGGACAGGAGCCCCAAGAAGGGGCTCAGAGCTGACCCCTGGTGGAGTCCCACCTCCACCTTGAATTCCTCAGTCATACCGACAGCGCACCTCACAACTGTCTTACAGTCATGATACATGTCTTGCACCGCTCTGACATACTTTTCTGTCACTCCAGACTTCCTCATGCAATGCCACAGCTCTTCTCTGGGCACCCTGTCATACGCTAACTCCAGATCTACAAAGACACAATGCAATTCCTTCTGACCTTCTCTGTACTTCTCTATCAGCATTATTAAAACAAACACTGCATCTGTCATACTCTTTCTGGCATGAAGCCATACTGCTGCTCACAAATGTTCACTTCTGCTCTTAGTCTGTTTCCCAGAGTTTCATTGTATGGCTCATCAACTTTATTCCTCTCTAGTTAGTACAACTCTGCACATCTCCTTTCTTCTTAAAATGGGCACGAGTACACTTCGTCTCCATTCTTCAGGGATCTGTTCACCATCTAAAATCTTGTTGAATAACCCAGTCAGGAACACTACCGCCACCTCTCCAAGACACTTCCATACGTTGATTGGTAAATCATCAGGCCCGAGTGCCTTTCCCCCTTCATCCTCTTCAGCGCCCTCCTCACTTCATCCTTGCTAATGCTTGCTACGTCTTGGTCCACAACAGTCACGTCTTCTACTCTTTGTTTCTTCTCATTTTCCTCTTACATCAATTCTTCAATGTACTCTTTCCATCTTGCCATCACACTACTGGCACCTGTTAATACATTGCCATCTCTATCCTTAATTACCCGAACCACCTGCAGGTCCTTACCATCTTTGTCTCTCTGTCTCGCCAGCCTGTAAAGATCAGTCTCACCTTCCTTGCTGTCTAGCCAAGCATACAAGTCATCATAGGCCTCTTGTTTGGCCTTTGCCACCTTGACTTTAACCGTGCGCTGCATCTCTTTGTACTGCTGTCTATTCTCGTCCGTCCTCTCAGTGTCCCACGTCTTCTTTGCTAACCTCTTTCTCTGTATACACTCCTGCACCTCCCCGTTCCACCACCAAGTCTCCTTATCTACCTTTCTTCCACTCGATACATTAAGTACTTTCCGACCTGTGTCTCTGATTATGTTTGCTGTAGTTTGCCAGTCATCTGGAAGGACCTCTTGCCCACCCAGTGCTTGTCTTACCTCCTTCCTAAATGTCATGCAACACTCTTCCTTTTTCAACTTCCACCATTTTGTCCTCACTTCAGCCTTTGGTTTCTTCATCTTCCTCACTGCCAGCGTCATCCTACACACCACCAACCTATGCTGTCTGGCTACACTCTCACCAACCACTACTTTGCAGTCACTGATTTCCCATCTGTGTACTTCTGCCTCCACTCTTGTCCGTCACCCTATGTTCCTGTCTCTTCTGAAAGAAAGTATTCACAATAGCCATTTCCATTCTCTTAGCAAAGTCAACCACCATCTGTCCTTCAGCGTTCCTCATCTGGAGTCCAAACCTGCCCATCACCTCCTCATCATCTTTGTTTCCTGCGCCAACATGTCCATTGAAGTCTCCACCAATGACAACCCTCTCACTTCTCGGGATGTTCTGTATGACTTCATCAAAGTCCAACCAAAATGTCTCCTTCTCCGCCAGCTCACATCCTACTTGTGGGGCATACCCACAAACAACATTGAACATCACACCTTCAATTTCTAGCTTCAGACTCATCATTCTATCTGATACTCTTTTTACTTCTTAGACATTCCTAACAAACTCCTCTTTTAAGATAACCCCAACTCCATTTCTCTTTCTGTCTTCCCCATGATAGAACAACTTAAACCCTGACCCTAAGCTTCTAGCCTTGCTCCCTTTCCACCTGGTCTCCTGGACACACAGTATGTCTACCTTCCTTCTCTGCATCATGTCAACCAGCTCTCTACCTTTACCTGTACCTACATTCAAAGTTCCTACTCTTAGTTGTATACTCTTGGCGTTCCATTTCTCTCTTTTCCTCCGGTCACACCTCCCTCCTCTCCTTCTTCGACCAACAGTAGTCCATTTTCCACTGGCACTCTGAAGGTCAACAGTACCAATGGCGACAGTTGTTAACCCGGGCCTCGATCGATCCGGTATGGGATTCATAGGTTTGATTCGCATATTTGTTTTGGCAAAAAAATTTACGTCGGATGCCCTTCCTGACACAACCCTCTGTATTTATCCGGGCTTGGGACCGGCACAATAAGACACTGGCTTGTGCCTGCTTGTGGCTACATTGTGTTTTTTAATGTATGTACAATGTATTATTTTTTTATACAGTAAAGTCTCGTTATATCGATATTCAAGGGAGTCTGAAAAAATATCGATATAACCGGGACTATCCATATATCCGACCCTGTTTGCATGTAATTTTCTCCGTCCGTGCATAGAAATAGTATCGATATAACCGGGACTATCGATATATCCGATATCGATATAACGAGACTTTACTGTAATTACATTTTTATTATGTATTTTTTTATTTTTATGTATTATTTATGTATTTTCTTTTGAGCTTTTGTGTCTTATTTTTAATGTTTTACTATTTATTTTTTCAATTTTTCTATGTAGTTATTTTATTTATCTACTTATCATTTCCATTCATGAATCTATTTATTGGATTGGATTGGATATGCCTTTATTAGTCTTTTTATTTATCTAACTATTTATCTTTTTATCTATTTATCTATTTGTCTATTATCTATTTATCTAATTATTTATTTGTTCATTTATTTATTCATTTTTATTTGTGTTTTTATCTATGTATGTACAATATTTATTTTTTATGATGTTATTTTTTATGTATTTTATTTTTATATATATTTTTCTCAATTTTCTTTTTTTTCTTTTCCATTTTTCTGTCTAATTAATCCATTTATGTATCGAATTATGAATCGATTGATCAATATATCTATTTATCTATTTATTTATTTATTAATTTATTCGTGGTTTTCTCGACCTGAAAGTGACCAAAATGTTTTCTCCCGCTAGCTTGGTTGTGTTTGTTGGAGTTGAGCTTTATGATTTTCACGTCTTCCATGTCTCTAAAAAACACTTTTCGTCTCATTTATGGTCAAACTTTTCATTTTGGCAAATAAAAATCCTCCTGTAAAAAGAAAAATCTATTGATTTACTTTGACTCTCTGTAGGGTCACTTTGAACCATTTTGAGCCTCCTTTCGCTTACGAGGTCGCAATTCTGATTTACACACGTGTGCTAAGAGCATTCAGAGGAAGCTGAAAAGTATCACACAAGTTGCATTTTGGCTAATGATCATCCAAAAATTAATTTCAATCAAATCCTCCCAACCTAAGCGGCTTTTATGTAGTTGAACTACTTTTGGGTCTTTTTATGTAAACTTAGCTAGCAACCATTCTGTGCTCTTCAAACTACATTAAATGGAGAATAATTTATAGCTGAGCTGATTAGCGTTAGCGAGTAGCTTGCCCATGACCGTGTGCTCGCTCGCGTGCGTGCGTGCGCGTTCCCTCGGTGGGAATAAAAGACTATTTTTTGCTCCTCGCACTTGTCAAGCGTCTCCCTGCAGAGCTCGCAGATGTTCGTTCCGATTAAAAATGACGACTTGACTCAAACTACTTTTTGGAAACTTCTGCTTTCTTTGCCACCTCCGTTTTGGTTTTGGGGAAGGCGCAAAGTGGGCCCTCTCCCACCTCCTTGCCAACCGCAGTCCTTCAGTGTGATTGACACGCGTAAAATAACGGTTAGCCGCTATCACTATCCCAGCCACAACATTTGCTTTTAATTGCCCCTCATTAAATATGCACGGGCCATAAAACCCACCAGTTTGCGTACGTGCACGTTAGCGGCGGGCTCGGTGGCGTCAATAAGACATTATTAAGGGAGATTAGCGGACACTTAGCGCCTGCGCTAGCACAGATGCTAATGACCCGACAGTCCCCCATTTTGATGAGTTGATATGTATTCGATTAGGGCGAGAACATGGCACTTAGCGGCCGAATAGCTCTTGGTTGGCGTCGAGGCAAAGGCGCTAACAGCTAGTGCGCTCTTTCACATTGTTAGATTATTATTTGCGTTCATATTTATCGGGACGAGTCAAATTGGATTCAGAACGTTGGGATAGCGTCAATAAGACGTTATTAGACTATAGATAGCTAGATCGCTAATAAATGCCATGTATACAGCAAATAGATAACTAGCTAGGTAGCCAGCTATATAGGCAGGTAGCTAACTATTTGAATTGTTCCGGTTTGAGCGAACGCTGGCGCATGTGTCTGCCGCTGCTCACCCACAGAAAAACTTATCCTGTGACTGTAAAGTGACCTTTGAAATAAAAATGGATTATTATTATTATTATTTATTATTATTAGGGGGAGATTAGCGGAAACTTAGCCCCTACGCTAGCACAGATGCTAATGACTCGAAAATCCCCATTTTGATGAGTTATGTATTAAATTACAGCAAGAACATGGCACTTAGCGGCCAAATAGCTCTTGGCTGGCGTCAAGGCAAAGGCGCTAACGGCTAATAGCTAGTGCGCTCATTCACATTGCTAGAACATTATTTGCGTTAATATTTATCGTGAGGACTCAAATGGGGTTGGGGATTGTTAGGATAGCAAAGTATTTGTCATTGGTGGCTGAGCTCATTTGGGGAGATGAGTTTGTGCCATGTCGCCGCCAATCAGCCTCCATTTTGTCAGCACACAACAAGGATCTCGGGCGATAAAAGATGAAAATCCTCCAAGTGTGAAGCGCTAATGACAAGACGAAATGATTGAAAATGAAACACAATCCATCACTCACAACCATGTTGGGAGCTAATTTTGAAAGCCGAAGCGCCGCCGAATAGCGTCGCTGAATAGCGTCGCCGAATAGCGTCGCCGAATAGCGCCGCCGCTATTATTCAAGCGGTCAAACTCAATCAAAGGGCGACTTGCCCACGACCGCTAGAATATTGTTTTCTACGACTCCAACGCTAATCGCTCGTGAAATATGACAAAAACTCATTGACTGCCAGACGATGTGCAAAAATGTATGATGATGATGATGATTATCATTTGCTAGGTATTAGCTGGCTGGCTATCTGGCTGGCTAGCTAGCTATCTAGGTAGCTATCTACAGTAAAGTCTCGTTATATCGATATTCAAGGGAGTCCGAAAAAATATCGACCCTGCGCGCATGTAATTTTCTCAGTGCGTGCATAGAAATAGTATCGATATAACCGGGACTATCGATATATCCGATATCGATATAACGAGACTTTACTGTATTTGCTAGCTGGCTGGCTGGCTATCTAGCTAGGTATCGATTGGCTAGCTAGCTAGCTTTCTACCTATTTGAATCACTTCCGGGTTGAATGAATGCTGGCGCGCGTGGCTGCCGCTGCTCACCCGCAGAAAAACTTATACAGTGACCTTTAGAGTTTTGAAAGGAGTTTATAAATGAAATGTATTATTTTTATCATTATTATTAATTGCTAGCTATTAGCTGGCTGGCTATCTGGCTGGCTATCTGGCTGGCTATCTATCTAGGTAACTATCGATTAGCTAGCTGGCTGGCTGGCTATCGATTGGCTATCTATCTATTTGAATTACTTCCGGGTTGAATGAATGCTGGTGCGCGTGGCTACCGCTGCTATCCAGTGACTGTAAAGTGACCTTGAGAGTTTTGAAAGGAGCTTCGAAATGAAATGGATTATATATTATTATTATTATGGGAAGATTAGCGGAAACTTAGCCCCTGCGCTAGCACAGATGCTAATGACACGAAAAGCCCCCATTTTGATTTCCATTTTCATATTGTGGGGACTGGTGGGTTTTGGATGCAGGTCATTTTTTTTTGCCACATTGTCGTTATGGTTTCCTCTCGAGGGCCGTTATGAATTTGGGAAACCCTTACATGCCCATTTCACGGTAAGATCAGCGCGTTGTCATCAAATGGTGAGTATAGTTTTTGCTTTTTTGAATGTTGCTGTGCCGATGACCATTTTGTGTTTGGGGGAGGGGCCCAAAGGATAGAAACAAGATATTCTAAGCATAGCAAAATACAGTTTCATAAAAAAACTGTACATGGTGCAAGTATCAAGAAAGGCATATTGATATATGTAGCGGTATTGCATCAACCCATATTTACAAGTATCCATTTTTTTTCACACGTGATCATTGAGAATTGCGAAGCTTGACAGCAGTCGGTAGGAACGAGCGGCGGTACCTCTCTTTCTTGCAGCGTGGGTGTAATAGTCTCTGGCTGAAGGAGCTACCCAGTGCTGTCAGGGTGGGCAGGAGGGGGTGGGAGGGGCTGTCCATCATAGCTTTTAGTTTAGCTAGCGTCCGTCTCCTCCAGAGAGTCCAGCGAGCAGCCCAGGACAAAACTGGCTCTCTTGACAAGGCGCTCCAGTCTTTTCCTGTCCCGGGTGGTCATGCTGCCTGACCTAAAAAGTGTGGTGTTATATGCTACATGTCCACTAGCGTTAGCCAGGAAATAAGAAGGCCTTGGCGTCGCCAACGGGAGATCTGATTGGTTAGGGCAACAGAGCCATTGACACCTCATTTAATGCGACAGGGCCTGCAGAACTGATTGTCACGGCATGTGGGTAGATTTATGTCCCTGGTAACAAATCACGGCTGGAATGCGATTGGTTAAATGCTAAAATATGAAAACACACCAGAAAGCAGCTCAACAGGAGAAAGAAAAGCAAAGAAAGGAATACTTTTTGGAATTAGTTAAGAAACATTCATGGACAACATACAAGTAACATGCGACTTACGGCCGAGTTCCGTTCCGACCAAACGGTCATAACTCAAAATGGTCGTAAGTCGAAATCCCTTCAAAATGTTGAATAGAGACTCGGAGGCTAAATGACTCACAACACAACCGCCAAATAAATTTGGAATGGAGCTCTACGTGATAATTTCAATTCCCGAATAAATTTGTCGATGGCGAAGAGTAAAGATGCAGGAACTTCCAAAGACCGCCCTAACCAATCAGATCTCCCGTTGGCGACTCCAAGGCCTTCTTATTTCCTGGCTAACGCTAGTGGACATGTAGCATATAACACCACACTTTTTAGATGAGTTGCCGTCGCAGCTATAGCTGCAGTCAAGGTTGTATATTCCTAAAATAGTTATAAAGGGTTGGATTGATTCAGACATAGCACTACCGAAGGCCTAGCTGTCAAATACCTGGCTGACCATTGGGCGTTTGTGTTCTCCAGCTCACGTGACAAACGTCACCTATCAAAAGCAGGCGTCAAACTCCTCCAGCGGCACAATTCTGACGGGAACGTTTGTTTGAAACGAGCCTTATGTCAAGTGACTGAATGAAGGACAAGGCTGACACCGACACTGACAGCAGGCCCATCCCACTCCCCTCGCCAATGCTAACACGCTAATTTATGAGAACTCATTCATCCATCACAAAAAGCCGGGAGGTTTGTGGCGGTATATTCAAATGCAAAACCCACAGGGGCGTGTTTGCGACGGAGCCTTGGGCGTTCCGGGACAGTTGGCTACAGCACCCCCCCAACCCCCACCCCCGCTCTGGCGGCGTAGCGGCAGGTACATACGCTAAGGGACGACGCTCGCCGCAGGCCTGGTTGGCTTGAGATTTGTTGTCATAGCGGGATGCTAGCTTTGCCAGAGGCCAAGGCCAGCGCTTTATCGGCATCCCCCTTGCAAGAAAACACAAAACCCAAACACATTTGGGAATGGTGCTCCAAGTCATATTTACAATTCCCAAATAAATTTGAGAATGGCACTGAATGAGTAAATTATCTTTTTTGTGACAGTTGAACATAAGTTCTTTTGTTGACTTTTGCCATTTCAGAAAATATAAAAAAACAGGAATCATTTCAACAATTTTAGAAAATCACCATTTCAGAATAAAAAAAAAAATGAAAATCAGCTTTTTAGAAATAAAAAAAATCATCAAGTTGCCATTTAAAATGTGTTTTAGATCATTTACAATATCGCCATTTCAGAAAATTTTCAACAATTTTAGAAAATTGCCATTTTAGATTTTTTTAATGTAAAAAAAAAAAAATCACATTTTTTACAAATAATTTAGAAAATGCCATTTTAGAAACATTTTAACTGTAAAAAATGCAATTTCAGGGATATTTCAAAACATTTAGACAATTGCCATTTTCGAAATAAAAAAATAATTATTTTCGAAAAAAAATAAATTTAATTTCGTTTAAATAATTTAGAAAATGGCGATTTCAGAGAATTTTCAACAATTTTCAAAAATTGCCATTTTAGAAAAACATTTAAAATGTAAAAAATTGTAATTTTAGAAAAAAGTTCAAAACTTTAGAAAATCGTCTTTTAAAAAAAATCTTAAAATCACCATCAAATGTATTTTTAAATAATTTAGAAAATCGCCATTTTACCAGATTGTCAATTGACTCCTATACTAATTTGCTGTTCCTAATTGAACCTGTATATGGCAGCACTTAGCAAACGCAGCTAACAGCGCGTATGCTAAGTGCGTATTCAATCGACATGAAGGCGACGGATGCCGCACTTGAAAGGCGAGCCACTTGAAACTTCTCAGACTTTTGACTTGTCAGAAGTCAAACGGATGCAAATGCATCCCCGATGGCTTACAAGCGCAATGGACACTCCCGCAATCCCGCAATGGGATTGGACACTTAGAAGCGCATCACGCAAAACTACGGCGGTGAGCAGACGGCCATTTTGGATTTTTTCAAAAAGCTCCCCTGAGGTCCAAGAGCCATTTTGATCGTTGCCCCCCTTCTGTCACTTTACGCGCCTTCACTAAGAATGCGTTGGCCTGCGGCGTTTTCTGCCGTGACTATCTGGCCAGCCCGCGGCCGCCGGCGCGGTTATTCCGACGTATCGAGATTTGCCGCCGCTTTGAGTCAAAGATTGTCTTTTATGCCCCCGAAGATCTTGTCTGCGTACGTTTGCGTGCGCCAGATATTCATCTGACCGAGGCTGCGAGAAAGTGGCGCCGAGATAAGATGGCGGAAAAAAAAAACCAAAACGTGTCACCTGCGTCACCCGCCTCAAAGTCGCCGATGCGTTCCTTTTTTTATCGCCGTTCTTACGTAACCGTCATATGTCACCACAAAAGTGGGCCGGAGCCATTGAAAAGTCCCGAAAATGTGGCAACCTCGCCACTTTGCCCTTTACGTTTGTGGCTTTTGTGGTTTGCACCCCCTTTCGCCCCCTGATGGCATCAAATTCCTCCATTTTTTTTTGTCATGCTATGCTACTGAAACGTGCATTCTACATGATTGACACTATTCATTTTTTTTTTGGTATCTGGCCTTTATCACATTTCCTGAATGATAGGAGCTACATGACTCCGCGCCGCCTCTCTCCCTCTTTACCTCCACTTAAAGCCGAGATGTGACGCAATGTCACTCGAGGTAGCGCCGCCGCCGCCCGGACTCATCGCGTCTCGTTTCATCCCAATGAGTGCAAAAAATAAATAAATCAACTCTTCGCCACGCAGCTGAGCCTCCAAAAAAAAAAGAAAAGAAAAGCTTGAAGTGAAGGATTAGCCGCTTAACTCTGAGCATAGAGGTGCGCTTGAAACGCTCCCGATGCGTCTCCGGCACACTCGTCAGACAAATAAGCCCGCGACGACTCAGCGCCCCCCCCCCCACCCCCAACCTCTTTAGCTCGATGTCGCTAAGCGAAAATGTCAGCGGTGCAGTGGAAACCTTTTCAGCAGAATTTGGCGGACGCATTTTTAAATATTGATACTCTCGTAGCAGCCGTCCTGACCTTAAAACGCATTACAAGTATTCGCAGCAATGACATAACAGTCAGAAGAGTCAAAACAAACCCAAGCGCCTTATGCTGCAGTCAAACTTGGGTTTTCGACCATAATCTGTTTCAGAAAGTGGTTCGAAAACTGGTTTGTTCAAAAAAGCGATACAATATTTCCCATTCTAATCAATATCATCAACATCTGGTTTGTATTTTAATCGACACGACAAACAACGGAACACTACACGAGGATAACGTCCGATTTCAGCCAAACACGTTTGCCTTTCAATAAAAAACAAAAATGAGACGACACCAGGAAGTGATGAATAAAGAACCAGAGATGAGTCAAGTGGTGCATTCAGGTGCACTCAGTTTGGTTGAAAATTTCATTTGTAAACCGAGGAAAATAAAAAGCCTGTTGATGAAAAGTTTTCTTCAGCCGTCATCTGGACTTCTTTCAAGGTGTCGGACGTTTCGCTTCTTATCCAAGAAACTTTGTCAGCAAACTAAAGACTTACTGGTAGTTTAGGCTCTATATATATACCCATACTGTCCAGACATGGCGGTGCCGGACTCTGCTATGATAGGTCCCTGCTCTCAGGTTGGGGGGAGCAGACAGCTACTCCCTGCAACTCCACCGAATGTTCATATTCAGACATATCGGCGAAACGTCCGAAACCTTCAAATTTGTACAGATGACGGCTGAAGAAACCTTCTCATCGATGGACCACTCCTGTACGACTGAGAGCTTACACAGACGTATTCCTGACTAACAACTGGCCAGATTGCCCCACTTCGACTGGTATCACCTCATCATCACCTAATCCTATGTTGCCTAAGCAGGCTATTGTATGAACGATCCAAATTGTAACTCACCCCACCAAACATGTTTAATGAAGGATTTAGTTGTTTTATGAAAATCGCTTCTTTTACAAATTCTCAAAAAAAGACTTTAGCAACATCGCAGGGATAATGCTAGTGGACCTCAATCGGCAGTACATTTGCACCTAAAAGCTAGCAACCACTCACTTGACGACAATGAGGTATAGATGGTTTGAAAGGGGAGTAAAAGAAGCAAGTTTCATAAAACAACTAAATCCTTCATTACAAGTACAATTTTGCTTCGTTGGTAAGCTCGGAAGAAAAAAATGCTTGACAAAAGGCAGACAGCAATTTAGCAGCGGGACAAAAAATAAAGGAATCAAACACAATAAGTGTTTTTTTTTTTTTTATGTTTCCCCGCTGTGACAAAGCCGTCTGCTAGCATGCACGGTTTTATTTTCAGCTAAATAACGATACATTTCAATATATTGTGCTGACGTGAGCAGGCCTCAAAACGATTTGCCGTTTTCAACGTCGTTTGACAAGGGGACCCAAAATTTAGAATGTTGCTAAACATACTTTGACTCTGACTGCGTTTGATTCAAGGAGCATTTTAGTGATGGTGAGCTCGCAAGAATCGCAACAGCTAATCCGTACAATTTTTCTTTGCTAGTAAGCTCGTGGTCAAAGAGGACATGAAGGTAGCCGGTGTGAGGGAAGAGGATGCACAAAACCGGGATATACACACATTCTTGCTTTCGTAGTTCGAACAACAATCGGATTTCGAACGCCGGTACGACGCGTGAATGCGTACGCGAGGGTGGGATACTGAGCGGTGTACGGGTGTATCGCTCTCTTCGTGACCAACTGTCGTCGCTTGCGGACGTGCCGCGTTTTGCTCTCGCGTTTAATATAGGTGTACGAAGAGTTTCAGCCCCTAATCATGCCTCCAAAGAAAGTAAGTGCTGCTACAAGTGACAAAAGAAAAGTAGTGCGTACAACTATTGCATTTAAGAAAGAAATACAGTAAAGTCTCGTTATATCAATATTCAAGGGAGTGGGAAAAAATATCGATATAACCGGGACTATCGATATATCCGACCCTGTTTGCATGTAATTTTCTCCGTGCGTGCATAGAAATAGTATCGATATAACCGGGACTATCGATATATCCGATATCGATATAACGAGACTTTACTGTAATAACAAAATATGAAGGAGGTGTGCGAGTGTCTGATCTGGCTAGGGCAGGGCTGCTCACACTTTTTTCAGCAAAGGAGAGAAATATAGTGAAGATTATTGCAATTTATGTTGATGTACATGCGCATATGTTTTCGCAACACAACATAATTATGTCAATTGTTTGCCATTACCTGAGTTCACTCTGATAACTGGCAGACGAGACAACCGCACTTGAAAATGTCATCGTGAAAAAAAGTCATCCTCTCATTGAAACATATGAAAGTGATACGTTTTTTCTTCTTACTTGGTCCAGCTCTTTTTTATACTCCATCTTACGTTTCAGGGGAAAAAAACGAGCGAAAAATTAGGGTGTAACTAACGACATCCTTGTTCACTTTGCAACGAAGGGGCGTTGTTTGAGCTCGCAGTGAGTCTCTCAATGAGATTGGTTCTCCAGTGGATCAATCAAACAAAGGGATGGCTGATTGGCTGACGTCGAGTTTTTTTTTTTCAAAAGAACTCCACATGATTTGTTAAGAGTCAGTTCCTGACAATGTCACATCACCTTGTCTTGCGATCTACCAATAGTACCTTGGAGTTCGATTGGTCGATCACGATCGACGTATTGAGCACCCCTGGTAGGGAATACAGCATGGCGAAATCTACAATCAGTACGATATTAAAGAATAAGGAGGCTGTGGAATCTAGTGATATGGCTATGGGAGTGCGAGCAAGTGTCGTTGGATAGAGATTTGAAGAGAAAAGAACATCCTGTAGCCGAGTCATCCGTAGCAAAGAGATTTGAACATGTGAGCACCCCTCAGACAGAAGAGCTCCCCGAAGTTTTTATGGAAGGGGACTCTCCTTCCAAACAATAAATTTCCTTCCTCCGTCCACCTGCGCCTTCTGCTGACCACCACAAAGGTAGAAAATCCTATTCATAATTATTTAATTTACGAACGTACGATTAGCCTGGGTTACATTTATGTTATTTGTGTCTTTGCCATTTTGCTTCACATTTTCTGAGATATACATTGCTTTTTATGTGTAGGTCAGCATTTTAATGTGCAATTTCATGCATCAAAAAATGTATAAAATACTGTATTAAAAAGGGTGTTGGAACGGATTGAAACCATTTACATTATTTGTAATGGGAAAAATGGTTTCTGTGTTTGAACAAATCGCTTTTCGAACAGGGTTCTGGAACGGATATGGTCGCGAACCGAGGTATCACTGTATATATATATATTGTTCAAATTATTCCCAGGGGTAACAAAGCCGTCTGCGCGGTTGTATTTTCGGCTGAATAGCGACACATTTCCGCGGATTGCCAATGAAACCAAGTGGGCGATTTGCTGTTTTCAACGTCGTTTGACAATATGACTCAAAATTCTGAATAGTACAAAACATACTTTGACTTTGACTGCGTTTTTTTTTTTTGCATTTTAGAGCTGATAGCTCTGGTAAGCTAGCAACAATCGCAACAGCGAATCAGTAAAATCTTGCTTTGATGGTAAGCTCTCAAGAAAAAATGGGATATGTTAAAAAAAAAGGCAGATAGCAATTTAGCGGCATGACAAAAAAAGAAAGAGGGTTTGTTGGGAACGTCTGGCAGAATCCCCTGTCAGAAGGAGTTTCAACTCCCACCTCCGGCAGAACTATAGACATGTCCCGGGGGAGGTGGGGAACATTGAGTCCGAATGGACCATGTTCCGTACCTCCCTTGCTGAGGCGGCAAATCAGAGTTGCGGCCGTAAGGTGGTTGGTGCCTGTCGTGGCGGCAATCCCCGTACTCGCTGGTGGACACCAGTAGTAAGGGATGCCGTAAAGCTGAAGAAGCAGTCCTACCGGGCCTATATAGCCTGTGGGACTTCTGAGACAGCTGACAGGTATCGATTAGCCAAGTGGAATGCAGCCTCGGTGGTCGCCGAGGCAAAAACACGGGCATGGGAAGAGTTCGGCGAGGCCATGGAAGCCGACTTCCGGACCGATTCGAGGAAATTCTGGTCCACCATCCGGCGTCTCAGGAGGGGAAAGCAGTGCGCCACTAACACTGTGTACAGTGAGAGTGGGGCGCTGCAGACCTCGACTCGAGACGTCGTGAACCGGTGGGCAGAGTACTTCGAAGACCTCCTCAACTCCACCAACACGCCTTCCTTGGAGGAAGCAGTGTCTGGGGACTCCGAGGTGGGCTCTCCGATCCTTGTGACTGACGTCACCGAGGTGGATGAGATCCGCCTGGAGTTCCTAAAGGCTCTGGATGTTGTGGGGCTGTCCTGGCTGACACGCCTCTGCAACATTGCGTGGTCATCGGGGAGAGTGCCTCTGGATTGGCAGACCGGGGTGGCGGTCCCCCTTTTTAAAAAGGTGTGTTCCAACTACAGAGGGGTCACACTCCTCAGCCTCCCTGGAAAGGTCTATTCAGGGGTCCTAGATGGGCGGGTCCATCGGAAAGTCGAGCCTCAGATTGAGGAGGAACAGTGTGGTTTTCGTCCCGGCCGCGGAACAGTGGACCAGCTCTACACCCTTAGCAGGGTCCTCGAGGGTGCATGGGAATTCGCCCAACCAGTCTATATGTGCTTCGTGGACTTGGAGAAAGCGTTTGACCGTGTCCCTTGTGGAGTTCTGTGAGGGGTGCTTCGGGAGTATGGGGTACAGGAGCGCCTGATACAGGCCGTTCGGTCCCTATACGACCGATGTCAGAGTCTGGTTCGCATTGCCGGCAATAAGTCGGAATCGTTTCCAGTGAGGGTTGGGCTCCGCCAAGGCTGCCCTTTGTCACCGATTCTGTTCATAACCTTTATGGACAGGATTTCTAGGCACAGCCGAAGCATTGAATGTTTTCCGTTTTGGTGGCCTCAGTATAGCATCTCTGCTTTTTGCAGATGATGTTGTACTGTCGGGGCCTTCAAGTGGAGCTCTCCAACTCTCGCTTGAGCGTTTCGCAGCCGAATGTGAAGCGGTTGGGATGAGAATCAGCACCTCCAAATCTGAGACAATGGTTCTCAGTCGGAAAAGGGTGGAGTGCCCCCTCCGGGTCGGGGAGGAGATTTTGCCTCAAGTGGAGGAGTTTAAGTATCTGGGTGTCTTGTTCACGAGTGAGGGTGTAAGGGATCGAGAGGTCGACAGGCGGATCGGTGCGGCGTCTGCTGTGATGCGGACTTTGTACCGATCTGTCGTGGTGAAGAAGGAGCTGAGCCAAAAATCAAAGCTCTCAATCTACCGGTCGATCTACGTCCCAACCCTCATCTATGGTCACGAGCTATGGGTTGTGTCCGAAAGAACGAGATCCCGGATGCAAGCGGCCGGAATGAGCTTTCTCCGTAGGGTGTCCGGGCTCTCCCTTAGAGATAAGGTGAGAAGCTCGGTCATCCGGGAGGGGCTCAAAGTCGAGCCGCTTCTCCTCCACATCGAGAGGAGCCAGATGAGGTGGCTCGGGCATTTGATTAGGATGCCCCCGGGACGTCTCCCTCGTAAGGTGTTCCGGGCATGCCCCAGTGGCAGGAGACCCCGGGGACGACCCAGAACACGCTGGAGAGGCTATGTCTCCCAGCTGGCATGGGAACGCCTCCGGATCCGCCAGGACGAGCTAGAAGAAGTGGCTGGGGAGAGGGAAGTCTGGGCTTCCCTACTGAAGCTGCTGCCCCCGCGACCCGACCCCGGATAAGCGGCAGAAGATGGATGGATGGAGGGATGGACAAAAAAAGAAAATAAAACCGAATCGTTTTTTTTGTCATTGTTCAAATTGTTCCCCGGTGTAAAAAAGCCATCAGCTAGCATGCACGCTTGTATTTTCAGCTAAATAGTGCTACATTTCGGCAGATTGCGAATGAAACTAAGTTGGCGATTTGCCGTTTTCAACGTCGTTTGACAATACGACCCAAAATTCGGAATATTACAAAACATACTTTGACTGCGTTTGATTCAAGGAGCATTTGAGCACTGATAGCGCTGGTAAGCTAGCAAGAATCGCAACAGCTATTCAGTACAATTTTGCTCCGATGCTAAGCTGGGAAGAAAAAAACATGCTTGAAAAAGGCATACAGCAATTTAGCAGCATGACAAAAAATATCCAATCGTTTGTTTTTTTTTTTTTATTTATTTTTGTTAAAATGGTTCAAATTGGTTTCATTTTTGGCTAAATAGCGCTACATTTCGGTGGAATGCGAACGAAACCAAGTCTTGATCGCTTTCCACAGTGAGCAGGCCTCAACATGATTTGCCGTTTTCAACGTCGATTGACAATCTGACCCAAAATTCTGAAAATTGCAAAACCTACTTTGACAGTATTTGATTCAAGTAGCATTGTAGCGCTAACACATTGCGAAATGAAAACATGGAAACTTACCTATTGGTGTTCAAGTAGCCCAGACGGTCACGATCCAGTGAAGCGCACAGCAAGTAGAGAAGAAAAAAAAAGAGAGAGAGAGAGAGCGATGGTCAGTCAAACGGCTGCAAGTCAATCATTTCATTTGAGCAACGGTGCAGTTAAACGGCATCAACGTCACAAAACACCCGCATGAAAAACATGGAGACGATGAGTCGGGTTGAGGAGGGGAGGCGGACCTTCCGACGCCTCATTGCTTCAACATGTGCGGGAGGATCTGTTGTCAAATATGACCGGCATTCAAGCAGGCCCCGGATCCGATTGAGCGGTCGCTCTTTCATGATGCGTGCGGCTGCAACTTTGGATTGGGCGAGGGTGTTGGCGCCTTTCGCGCTCCACGTTTGCCCCTTATGACAAAGTTGACAGCTCGCACGCTCGTTTCCTCAACGTTACATTGAGAACGTTTTTATTTTCAATGGCGAGCAGTCAATCACGGGCAAAATGGCGGAGGGAGCAGTCAAGCGGTTGGGGGATGGGATTTCATTTGGGGAAATAACATAGGGGGGATCCCACGGCAATCCCCAGGCCACCGGGACCCTCTCCAGCCTGTCCCGGGTCACTCCCAGGGGCATGTGCCCGGAACACCTCACTGAATCAGTTCCCCGAGCAGCAGCATCTGGGGTTTTCTCCATGCGGAGAAGAAATGGCGAAACTCCGAGGCGCTTCCGGATGAGCAGGCTTCTCCCTTATCTCGACGGGACAACCCAGACAACATGTGGAGGAAAGTCCTTTCTTCCGCAATCTCATTTTTGGGTGGTGTCAGCTTCTTCTTTACCACAACACAAAGTACACAGCAGCGATCTGCCCGTCCACCCCCCCCCCCAAAAAAAAAAAAAAAAAATCGCAAATCATTACATTTAAGATGTCATCCCCGACTTGGAAAAGGCAGTCAGTCCCCCTTTTCCGATGGCCACAATGTCAACTTGGAAAACGAGAATTCCAATTTCTTGCCGAAACACAAAACTGGCCATGTCGACTTCTCGGCTAGCCAGAAAAAATGACAACGGCAATTGTAATGGTCATTGCTCGATCGACAGACGGATCGCCTCTTTGGCGACAATCGTCTCCTTTGCGACGATCCCCTCTTTCGCGACGATCGCCTCCGTCGCGACAACCGCCTCCTTTGCGACATTCACCAAAGCACACGACCAAACAGCGTCCCACCCGGCGTGCCTTTCCACACCCCCTTTCTCTGAATGCACACGTTGATCGAGAGAGAGAGAGAGAGAGAGAGAGAGAGAGAGAGAGAGAGAGAGAGAGAGAGAGAGAGAGAGAGAGAGAGAGAGAGAGAGACGCCGATCGCCTCCAATTAGTTTTTTTACAGACACTTTTACTGTTATGGGACTGAAAAAGAAACAGGCTCGTGTTCAGTCGAAGAAGACACAAAATAAAATTACAGTCGACGAGAAGAAGGAGATCATTGAGAAACACGAACGAGGTGTGCGTTTGTGGCTTCACAGGTGCGCACCACGGCTTTCATGTGAATCTCACGGTGTGGGTCACTTACCTGAGAGTAACTTTCTACTACCATTCTACAAATAAAGAGCCCGGTACTGATATGCTAAGTCCACCATTGCTACCATCCTTTGCAACAAAGCTTGACACAAAGGCATTATTTACCCGATGCTTTCACATGTATAATATCACCGAACTTGTCACGTGCGAGTTGACAGCTGGGGCGGGGCCGCCGCTCCCGACCTCCACCAGCTGCTGTCAATCCCCTAATCACCGATACTGGGACATTTCAACGAGTCACTGTCACCTCACCAGTGACATGATTACAAAGCCTTGGGCCTCGCCAGTGTCTTGGACTTGCCAGCACAAGAGTTTGCTTCGCCCGAGGTGATTGTTAGCCGCCATCGCGCAAGTTTGTTGCTTTCCGGGATCGCGAGTTTTTGCACCCCCGTGTGCCATTTGGGTACTTCGGGATTGACTGAACGCTGGCGCTTGTAGCTGCCGCTGCTCACCCGCAGAAAAAATATCCTGTCACTGAAAGTGTCCTTGAGAGTTTTGAAATGTATTATTCTTATTTATTTATTTTTATTTTATTTATTTTATTTATTTATTATATATTATTTTTTACACCCCCACCCGCCTTCTTTTGTCGCTTCATTCCGGGTCCGTGGAATCATCGGACTCGTGCCTTTTGTTGTAATAAAATCTCTGCCAGCACCTACAGGACTCGAAGTAGATGCCGATGATGCAGGCTTTTATTGAACAGTTCCATCCAGAAAAGACTGTGGCTATGAGAATCATCAACATGATGAATGATAATGTGATGCCTCAGTTTCGTAAGACTTGTCAACAGGTGTCAATTAAAAGCCATCAATGACCATCACACATGTAAATAAAGTGACTTTATTTTACAGTGCAAGGTATTTCTTTCATTACAATATAATAGCACATGTATTATACATAGAATAATGTATATTGTGAGTAGTTTTAAGGCTTATTTAGTTGAAAATTACATTTTATGGAGACCTGGGAATTGATTATTCTCATTTTAATGGTTTCCTAGGGGAAATTAATTTTTGGGATAAACACTTTTCGCCTCAAACACTCTGTCTGGGAAACAATTAAGTTCGTAAGCCAAAGCCCCACTGTATGAAAGAAAATATTTATTTTTGTTTCATTTTACGTACGCTATATAAAAAACTTAAGACTAGTCACCATTTTGTTCGGGCAGACATTATTTGTAAGCCTATCCCCTCGTGTTGACAGGTTTGCTAACAAGCTTGATAGCTGCTTCTTTCAGAAGATGTTTTTGCAGAAACATCACTCACACCCGTACTACATGACGCGGAGCTAACCGCTAGCTGACGCAACAGCAAAAATCCATCCGTTTTCTCTCGAAACGAGGGGAGAATGAAGGCGCCAAGAGATGGCCTGGTGTAAAGCTCGGCTGCCGTCTGCGGGTAATTTGAGCTGACTTTAGAACTTTAGCTCACACGGGAGAGCAAAAAATAAAACGTTGACGCTGCAATTCCAGCTGTGTTATTTAAGATTAATAGGATGGCCTCTTTGTCCAAAACATGGCTGCCGTCTGCACATTTCCTCACGTCATTAGTGAATGTGGAGCATTTGACAGCCGGCCCGCCCGTCCTCCGCCTTGTCTTTGGTCTCCTCAATCGGTGAAAAAAAAGATCCCGGGGAATGTCTGCGTCATAGCAAAATGTTCCAGTTCCAGCGTTGGTCCTGGAAACATTTGTGTGCGTTCTGATTCGACGGACGCTAGCTCTTGTTTTGTTCTGTAAAAGTCATACAGTCAAACCTTGGGTCTCGAACGTCTTGGTTCTCATCCAATTCAGTTTTCAACCAAATATTTTGGGTTATTGACCAAACTGAGCGCACCTGAATGCACCGCTGGACTCCCCTCTGGTTCCTTAAACGTCACTTCCTGGTGTCGCGTCTCATTGTGACTGACACATGTATGTTGTTGAATAAAGTTTTTACAGTCAAATTGGATTTTCGAACATCTCGGTTCTCAACCAATTTGGTTTTTGAACAGAAATTTTGGATTTTTTATTCTACCGTTTACAACCGAAAATGGGTTTTCAACTAAACTGAGTGCACCAGAGCGCATCACTTGACTCCATTCCGCTTCCTTATAAGTCACCTCCTGGTGTCGCGTGTCATTGTGACCGACACAATCGTGTTAAATAAAGTTTTTACAGTCAAGGCTGGGTTTTCGAATGTCTTGGTTATCAACCAATGTGGTTTTCGATGATTAATGTTGTTTTTTTTATGCCTGGGTTTACAACCGAAAATGGGTTCTGGGTCAAACTGAGCATACCTGAAAGCCCCACTGGACTCCCCTCTGCTTTCTAATACGCAGTGGTGGGCCGTCAGAGCCAACAAGGCCTTCTCTGCTGGCCTAACATAATCAGACATCATTATCATAATTATAATAAAAGTCAATTTCACTTATAAAATGTAATTTTCTCCGTGCGTGCATAGAAATAGTATCGATATAACTGGGACTATCGATATATCTGATATCGATATATATATATATATATATATATATATATATATATATATATATATATATATATATATATATATATATATATTCTACATACTGTTTTCTTGATGTTGTATATATCCATTTGGTTATGCTCCTTTCAGTGTTGTAGTTTTAGGTCAGAGTTTTTAATCCAATCAGAATTCAACTAGTTTGTGTCGCCAGGCTGTATGAAATCTGACCGACGCCTTCCGAATCAAAAGTGAGGGCGTCTGTGCGCTGTACATGAACGGGCACATGTAGTGCATGTAGTTGATATATAGTTGCGATAGCCAATCAGATCACGAGTTGGCACAGTAAGGCCAGCTAGAGGGCCTCGCGTTGAACATGACGTACGCGTCCTGTCATCTACTCGCTTTTTGAACCCACAATGGCTGAAGGAGAGGACAACTCGCTGTCACATGTAGGTAAGCCTATTCTCAAGAACAAATGAAAAAGATTTGTTTACTTTTATTTTCAACAAATAGTTCGTTTTGTGAACGTCTTGTTGTTTTTCTTATATTAAACTGACATTTTGTCATTTAGCGTAAAATCTTGTTAAAGATTGCATATTCTTGGTGGACTTGATAAAACTTTGTGGACAAATGATTTTAAATTTCCTTTTATTTTGAAGTGTTTGCAGTATCACGTATAGTGACAAGTTCTAATTGCTGATGCAGATTTATTGATGTGTAATTGCTCCGGTACTGGCCCAGTACTGCATGCGTGTACTTTTGTAAATGAGATCTCCAGCCGTTGTGTCATAAATTATGGGATTACGAGGGATATTTGGTCTAGTCGGACTAAGCAGGATTTATATATATATATATATATATATATATATATATATATATATATATATATATATATATATATATATATATATATAGTAAAGTCTCGTTATATCGATATTCAAGGGAGTCCGAAAAAATATCGATATAACCGGGACTATCGATATATCTGATCCTGCGGCATGTAAATTTTCGCCTTGCGTTCATAGAAATAGTATCGTAATAAGCAGTACTATCGATATAACCGATATCGATATAACCAGACTTTACTATATATACAGTAAAGTCTCGTTATATCGATATCGGATATATCGATAGTCCCGGTTATATCGATACTATTTCTATGCACGCACAGAGAAAATTACATGCAGACAGGGTCGGATATATCGATAGTCCCGGTTATATCGATATTTTTTCGGACTCCCTTGAATATCGATATAACGAGACTTTACTGTATATAGTGCGTGTGCTTTTTATTGTGTTTTGTAAATGATATCTCCAGCCGTTGTGTCATAAATTATGGGATTACGAGGGATATTTGTTCAAGTCGGACTAAGCAGGACTTCACTGAAGGCCTAGGTGTGAAATGCACGTACCGCCACTGCTAATACGTCATTTCCTGGTGTTGCATCTCATTGTGACCGACACATTAGTGATGTTGAATAAAGTTTTTACAGTCAAAGCTGGGTTTTCGAACGTCTTGGTTGTCAACCAATTCGGTTTTCGATGATAAATCGTGGGTTTTTTTATGCCTCCGGTTACAACCGAATTTGGGTTCTCAACCAAATTGAGTGTACCTGAAGGCCTGCCTTTCCAGCAGCTCATGTATTGTGTTTTGCTACTTTCATTCCTTTCATCACTTTGCTGCTGTGAAATGTAAAGTTCTCCACTGCGAGACTAATAAATGCAAATCCAATTCAATCCATGCGCAGCAAATCCAGCAGACATTTAAACAGCTTCTTCCCCCAAGCCATTAACTCTTTGAACTCTTTCAACAGTAGCCCAAATGGAACTGTATAGTGACACTTAGCAATGTTTTGATGATGATACTAGCGCAGCGTGTTCGACCGGAACAAATTCCTTGGTTGTTCTACATGATTCTGATTCTGATCAATCTAGGCGTAATGTTCCATTGTGAGCAGGCATCTTTGTATTGATCAATCTCTGTAAAAAATACAAAATACAGACATTGATTATATTGATTAGAAGGGGAAAGTTTAAGTTTTCGACCAAATCGGTTTTCCAACAGTTTTCTAGTGAAAACCCAAGTTTGACTGTAATTTGTTTTATGACCTTCTGGGGCCTTTTCCCCAAAATGATTATCTGACTTGATTTGATTGATTTGCTCAATATGCCTTCACTAAGCAATAAACGAATAGAAACCGCGGTTTGTCGGTTCTACACGAATAATTACCGAGATGATCGCTTTTCTTCAGTAGCGGACACGTTGGATCGTTTGGCCGTAGCTTAACTGGACCGTCGGCGCTTATCCTTTTCACCGAATGGAAAAAAGGTGCGGCTTTCAAGTCGCCGAGTGCCCCTTTGCAGCCGCTCTGCAAAGCGTCGTCAAGCCACCGGCCCGATTAGCATGCGGCGCGCATAGCGCTGCACCTGCGCTGACCTCCGGGCCGGACGGAATACCCCCCGCCTTCTTCTCCGCTGTTTACGCGTGGGTGTTTTTAATGTCCACTGCTTTTTTTTATGAGTCACGGTGGAGTGGCGAAGGCCGCGGCTACTTCAATAAAATAAAATAAAAAAATACTTCACGCTAGCGACGGCGACTTTTAGCCGCAATCGTTTTAAACGAGGGCGGGTGGCATTCGGCGGTTCATTCGTCTCGCCGATCTTTTGAAGAACAACAAAATGGCGACCGTTGTGGGATTTACCCGCATCACATGGAGAAAAAATGAATAGCAGCTCATTTTTACGATGTGAACTCGTCAAAGTAGCGCCGGAACTTTTTTTTTTCAAACTCAATTGGTTCCCAGAATGTTCGTCTTCCAAACATTTACTTCCCATGAGGAACCATTAAAATGAAAATAATCCGTTCCCATAAAACATAATTTTCTACTAAATAAACCTTCAAACTACACAAAATAGACCTTATTTTATGTATAATAAATATGATACTGTATTGTAGTGAAAGAAATGAACTTTACTGTATAATAAAATCATTTTATTGACCTTTGTGATGGTCGTTGATGTAGTTGCCTCTTGATGGATGAAAAGGTTTCTTCAGCCGTGATCTGTACTTCTTTGAAGTTCAAAGAAGTACAGATGATGGCTGAAGAAACCTTTTCATCGATGGACCACTCCTGTACGACTGAGAGCTTGCACAGACGTATTGCCTCTTGACGATATCCGAGTGAAGTTGCCGTGCTTTTTCGGCGATAATACCCTCACTCACAATGTCCCCCGCTAGCTGCTTTTTGCTAATCCAAATCAACAAGTTTTCCGTCCTCTTCTATTGCCTGAGACCGTTGCTTAGACAACACAAAGACCCTGAGACACACGTAGCAATGGTTGACTTAGCATACGGGTACTGGGACGCTAAGTCACACAAATGCACACCTCGTTGGGGTTTCTCGATTTTTTGTGTTTGTGTCCTCTTCGGCTTAGCCGTAGCCTGTCGTGGGGTCTTTTTCGTTCCCATAATAGCAAAACTACTCCACTTGATAACAAATCACGTCTGCACCGTGGTGCTATTCGACCGTGTAGTTTGTTGTTTATCCACCGAAAACTAATCCGCCAGCCATTGTGGCACTCCGTGTGTTTCCTGAAGACTAGTTGGTATGCCAAGATGATATTCTCATGAATTTAATGTTGCTAAAGCGAAAAGTTGGTAAGATAAAGTGTTCGTAAGCTGAGGTATCACTGTATATCGGAAACGTATTCGGCATACAACATGGCGCCATTTCTGAATCCATGAAAAAAACAAACTGCCAATCTTAATCTTCCACTCAAAATCAGTGCTGATGGCAAATCTCAAGCGACAACGCTGCCATCTACGGGGATCCGTTGGTCACTGCAATTGGGGACAATGAGGAAAGAATGGATTCTCCTTGACGACGCTGAACGCCGCTTGTATATTCATGAGGATTTCCCGCAGTCTATTAGACGGCCATGATTTATTCAGGCGTCTTTTGATTGAAGCTCCTTCTGTCTTGCCTTACCGCGGCTTTTACCTCCTTGACCCCGCCCCGTTGCTCGCAGGCTGGGATTGGACGAGACGGATTAGATCCGATTTGGAGACAGGCAGGCGACGACTCGTCGTGAACCGCCAATGAGAGAAGCTTCGGGGGTCGGGCCCGACATCTATTATGGGTCAAAGGGCGGGGGTCAGGAGGGGTTAAACGGAGCGGTCGACGCGGCAGCAGGTGTACGTGCGGGGGGGTAACTCAGGCTGTCTGAGATCGGGTTTTACGAGATCGGGATTTGAGACCTTCTTGAAAGTAGAGCGGCCTCTCGCTAGCTTAACGCATCGCAAAATGGCTGCCCGTCTAGTTCATGTACAAGTGCTATGGAGGAACCTCATCTGGAATGGTCACCAGATCCATCACTGGGTTTGTAAATCCAAACAATTGGTCGACAGCCAATGTTGGGACGCTTGTTGTTAGCCTCTTAGCAACACCCCTAAAAATGCGGGAGGAGTTATGTTTTTTTTCTTGTTGTCCAAAAGTATTGCAGTATTTTTGATGTAACCACCAACAAAATCGCAAATGAGCCGAATTTTCGGCAACTTTGCACCAGGAGGTGTCAGCGTGGATTCCCAAAGGCATTTTGAAGCCGCGGTCAGGTACAAATGAATGAAATCCTCTTATGTGACAAGCTACAAGGTAAGCAGAGGTGCAAAATTGAACAACAAACGACTTTCGGAGCGTCATACGCCAGACTCATATCATTTGGGAATTATGTTGCTATCCTATCTAGCATGCTACCTAGCTAGCTATGTATTTGCTATCTATTAGCTGTCTAGCTATCTGGCTGCCTATCTAGCTATCTATCTATTAGCTCACTAGCTATCTAGCTAGCTATCTATTAGCTATTTATTTGCTATCCATTAGCTAACTGGTTACTTGAGTTATTCCGGGTTTAGTGAACGCTGGCGCGTGTGGCTGCCGCTGCTCAACCACAGAAAAACGTATCATGTGATTATAAAGTGATCTTGAGAATTTTGAGAGGCGCTTATAAATGAAATGTATTATTATTATTATGATGATTATGATGATTATGATGTGTGCGACTGTGAGACCAATAAAGGCAAATTCAATCCAAATCCAATCCAATCCAATGATGATTATTATTATGATGATTATGATTGGATTGGAATTGCCTTTATTAGTCTCGCAGTGGAGAAATTTACATTTCACAGCAGCAAAGTTATGAAAGAAATGAAAGTAGAAAATTAGATTATGATTATTATGATTATCACTTTGCTGCTGTGAAATGTAAATTTCTCCACTGTGAGACTAATAAAGGCAAATCCAATCCAATATGATGATGATTATAATGATGATTATGAATATGATTATTATTATTATGATTATTGTGATCTGAAATTTCAGCAGCACTTCTTGCACTTGCCTCGTCGCAACATCCGAGTTGTCATCCACATTTTGGAGTTCTTGTCATGTGTGCGTCCATCGTTCAAAATTCTGTCACTTTCATCCTATGTTGATCTGTTCGGCCCCCACCCACGCCATCCCGGCGACCATTCTTCTTTTGCTGTCCATCTTTGGTACCAGCGACCAATCAAATCCTTCCATTTGTCGACTTAAATGGTTTTTGCCCCGCCACCAAACCAAAACCTCCTTTTGGTATTCGGAGCTTTGCATTCAAACGCCTTGGCCGATTTCCTTCTCGCCATTCGGTTCATGTCCGCCGCTCCTGCCCCTGCCCCTCCCCCTTTTTTTCCGCTTGGAGTGAAGCGTTTAGAACGGCGCCGACGCTGCGTAAGGAGACGCTTTAAGTGCGATCAATGGCGTGTCAAGCTCGGGCGTCTGTGGCGGAGGCCTTGTGGGAGTTGTAATGCGGGGGGTGTTCCGCTTTATACCAGCAAAACTCTGCTGGCAACAGGATGGCGAGAAGCAGGAAGGACGTGACAAAATAAAAATCCATCTTTTATCATTCCTTCTCGTCACAACACGGTGGGCTGTACGTCTGTGTAAGCTCTCAGTCGTACAGGAGTGGTCCATCGATGAAAAGGTTTCTTCAGCCGTCATCTGGACTTCTTTCAAGGTGTCGGACGTTTCGCTTCTTATCCAAGAAACTTTGTCAGCAAACTAAAGACTTACTGGTAGTTTAGGCTCTATATATACATCCCTACTGTCCAGACATGGCGGTGCCGGACTCTGCTATGATAGGTCCCTGCTCTCAGGTTGGGGGGAGCAGAATACTACCCCCTCCAGCTGCTCCACTGATAGTTCCTATTGTTCTTACTAACGACTGGCCTGATTGCCCCACTTCCACCAGTATCACCTCATCAGTATTACTAATCCTATATTGCCTAAGCAGGCTATTGTATGAACGATCCAAATTGAACCTCACCCCACCAAAACGGTTTAATGAAGGATTTAGTTGTTTTCTGAAAATCACTTCTTTTACTCCCCTTTCAAACCATCTACAGTAAAGTCTCGTTATATCGATATCGGTTAGATCGATAGTCCCGCTTATTACGATACTATTTCTATGCACGCAAGGAGAAAATTACATGCGCGCAGGGTCGGATATATCGATAGTCCCGGTTATATCGATATTTTTCGGACTCCCGAGAATATCGATATAACGAGACTTTACTGTATGTTCTTTCGCTAAGATTTCAATCTCATTGTTGTCAAATGAGTGGTTGCTAGCTTTTAGGTGCATATATACTGCCCATTGAGGCCCAGTAGTATTATTCCTGCGATGTTGATAAAGTCTTATTTTGAGAATTTGTTGAGTCTCCCCAATGTACTGCTCTTTACAATTATCATTCTTACAATGTATTGAATAAACTTTATTACTTTGTTTGTCATTTGGTAGCCTATCTTTTGGATGCACTATTTTTTGCCTTAAATTGTTTATCGGTTTGAAATCAGTAGGGATTTTGTGTTGCCAAAGGACTCTTTGTAATTTTTCAGAAACTCCTGCAATGTAAGGTACTGCGACTCCTCTCCTTTTTGTATCTTGAGAATTTTTGGTTTCATTCGCTATTCTTTCTTTCTGACATTTGTTAAATGACCACTGAGGGTACCCACAGTTAGTGAGTGCTCTCCTGAGTTTGCTTTCTCTACCTTCAACGCTTGTTGGTATTAGATGAGCCCTATACTGGAGGGTTCTGATAACTCCTAGTTTGTGTTGTAAAGGGTGGTTAGAATTGAAAAGTATTGGTCAGTGTGCATAGCCTTCCTTAAGAATTCTGTTTTTAGCACTCTGTCCTCTTTTATAATTACAGTAAAGTCTCGTTATATCGATATTCAAGGGAGTCCGAAAAAATATCGATATAACCGGGACTATCAATATATCCGACCCTGTTTGCATGTAATTTTCTCTGTGCGTGCATAGAAATAGTATCGATATAACCGGGACTATCAATATATCCGATATCGATATAACGAGACTTTACTGTACTTTACAATCCAAAAAGGTTAGTTGGTTCTCTTAAATGTCCTCACGAGTAAATTTGATGTTGATGTCTAGAGAGTTGAGGTGATCTGTGAAGGATTGAATTTCTTGTTTTTTAATTATGACAAAAGTATCGTCCACATATCTAAACCAGTGACTAGGTTTTGTCCCCGGGAAGGATGTGAGGGCCTGTTTTTCCATCTCTTCGATGTACGGATTAGCCACGATGGGTGAAACTGGTCAGCCCATAGCACAACCATGAAATTGTTTGTAAAATGTCTCCCTAAATTGAAAGAAAATGTAGTATTAAGGCAGATTTGCAATAATTGGCAGATGTGGTCCGATTTTAGTTTGGTTCTTTCATGCAGAGAAAAGTCCGCCAGCAGTCTCGTCCTCACCACTGAGAAAGCTGCTGGGGTCGGGACAGATGTAAAAAGAGAAGTCACATCGTATGATGCCAATGTTTCCTCAGGTTCCAATATGAGGTCTTTGATCCGCTCTACAAACCCTGTGGTTTTCTCTACGTGATATTCTGTGTTACTAACCAATGGAGCTAAGATAGTTTTTAAATATTTGGCTACATTGTATGTAGAGGAGTCAATGCTACAAACTGGGTCTGAGGGGGAACCCTTCTTTATGTATTTTTGGCAGGCCATTGATACATGGCGTGGCATCCCCTGGGTATAATCTAAAATACATCTGTTTGTCTATATGTTTTGCTTTCTCTAACGTTTGGAGACAGTCTATCATTTCTTTTTTGTATCGATTGGAAGGGTCCCTTTTCAGTTGCTCATAAGTGGAAGAATCACTGATTAACCTGTTTATTTTGTCTTCGTAATCTGATGTGTTGAGAAGCACTGTACGCCTACCCTTGTCTGCTGGCAAAATAATATCTTTATCTTTTTGTAGAGTAGTTAACGCCTTTCTCTCTTCTAATGTTATGTTGGACGGAGGTGGTTTGGCACTTCTAAGAAGGGCTGATATTTTAATGTGCAGATCATCTGCCTCTGCATAGGAATAATAATAATTTTAATAGCCGATTCAGCAGCTGTGATGTAGTCTATTGTAGGTATTGTTTTTTCTGAGTTTAGATATGTGGACGATACTTTTGTCCTAATTAAAAAACAAGAAATGCAATCCTTCACAGATCACCTCAACTCGGTAGACATCAACATTAAATGTATTGTAATTTAAAACAGATTCCTATCTTACAGACAGTGTACTGTCGGTGTGCAATGTTTCGGTGTGACATGTTTCGGCGTCTACTTCCGCCTCCCAAGGCGTGGCATCCCCTGGGTATAATCTAAAATACATCTGTTTGTCTATATGTTTTGCTTTGCGTCTACTTCCGCCTCCCAAGGCGGAAGCAGACGCCGAAACATGTCTGGTATTAGGACACCGAGAGTACACTGTCTGTAAGATAGGAATCTGTTTTAAATTAAATATCAAGTAGACAGGATGAACTTAATACAACTATTAAATTTACTCGTTGTCATGAGCGAGTTGACAGCTGGGCGGGGCCTCCGCGCCCAACGTCCGCCAGCTGCTGTCAAGTCCCTCATTACTTACTGCTGGACATTTAAACCCGACGCTGGCACTTACTCAGCGTCGGAAGATTCTTCGCCTCGCGCTTCGCCCGATCCATGAACTGATATTCGGTACGAGTGTTGCTTCGCCCGAGGTATTTATTCGCTACGATCCCGTCGGTTTGTTCGTATGCTGTTTTGCACCCTCGCGTGCCTTTTTATTTTTTCACTCGCTAGTGAGGTTGGGCGGATTACCCCCGCTCACCCCCTAGCTTTAGCATTTTGTCACTTTTTGTTCAACAAGTTTTTTTTCCGGGTCCACTTTGTATCATACCCGTGCTTTTTGTTAAATAAATAATCTGCCAGCACCTACGCCTCTGTCACCTGCATAGCGATCCTCCCCTATCCCTAACGTTCCTACTCGTCAGCTGCCACTGTCGCCGTCGGAACGTTACACTCGTGAGGACATTAAAGAGAACCAACTAGCCTTTTTGGATTGTAAACTAATTATAAAAGAGGACAGAGCGCTAAAAACAGAAGTCTTTAGGAAGGCTACGCACACTGACCAATACTTACTTTTTGACTCTAACCAGCCTTTACAACACAAACTAGGAGTTATCAGAACCCTCCAGCATAGGGCTAAACTAATACCAACTAGCACTGAAGATAGAGAAAAGGAGTCTAAACATATCAGGAGAGCACTCACTAACTGTGGGTACCCTCAGTGGTCATTCAACAAATGTCAGAAAGAAAGAATAGGGAATGAAACCAAAAATTTTGAAGATACAAAAAGGAGAGGAGTAGATGTACCTCACATTGCAGGAGTTTCTGAAAAACTACAGAGTCCTTTGGCAACACAAAATTCCTACTTATTTCAAATCAATAAACACTTTAAGGAAAAAATTAGTGCATCCAAAAGATAGGCTGCCAAATGACAAACCAAGTAATGTAGTTTATTCAATACATTGTAAGAATGAAAATTGGAAAGAGCAGTACATCGGGAAGACTAAACAAATTCTCAAAAAAGGCTATCAACATCTCAGGGATAATACAAGTGGGCCTCAATCGGCAGTACATATGCACCTAAAAGCTAGCAACCACTCATTTGACGACAATGAGGTTAAAATAGTGAAAGAACATAGATGGTTTGAAAGGGGAGTAAAAGAAGCGATTTTCATGAAACAACCAAATCCTTCATTAAAGCGGTCTGGTGGGGTGAGGTTCAATTTGGATCGTTCATACAATAGCCTGCTTAGGCAACATAGGATTAGGAATACTGATGAGGTGATATCGGTCGAAGTGGGGAAATCAGGCCAGTCGTTAGTCAGAACGATAGGAACTATCAGTGGAGCAGCTGCTGGGGGTAGTAATCTGCTCCCCCCAACCTGAGAGCAGGGACCTATCATAGCAGAGTCCGGGACCGCCATGTCTGGACAGTAGTGATGTATATATAGGGCCTAAACTACCAGTAAGACTTTAGTTTGCTGATGAAGTTTCTTGGATAAGAAGCGAAACGTCTGACACTTTCAAAGAAGTACAGATGACGGCTGAATAAACCTTTTCATCGATGGACCAATCCTGTACGACTGAGAGCTTACACAGACGTATCAATATACATGTTTTTAAAATATAAGGCATATCATGCTATGAGGTACAAGTTCCGTATTTTCCAGTGTATAAGGTGCACCGCCAATGAATGGCGAGGCGTATTTTCAAATGTTTTCCATATATAAGGCGGCCCTTCAATGAATAAAAAAAAGTTCTCCGAATATAATATATATTTAAAATTCTAAATATCATATATAAATATATAAAAAAATACAATCAAAATATAATATATAAATATATATTTTAAAAATCCAAATATAATCCATAAATATATGGATGTTTTTCAAATATAATATTAATATATAACTATTTCCAAATACCGTGAGACCTCGGTTCACGAAAACCTTGCCTTACGAAATTTTCGGTTTACAAACATCAAATTTATTAAAATTACACCTTGAAATACACACTACTTTTTGCAATACACATCCACCACGGCTGGCAGAGTGATCTTTGGATCTGGCGGGGTTATCTTCGGTAGACGCACACGACCGAACAGCGCTCCAGCCGGCGCATCTTTCCACACCCCCTCTCTTTGAATGCACACGATCGCCTCCGAGGACCTTTTTGCAGATAATTTTACTATTATGGGACCGAAAAAAAACCCACCACAGGCTCGTGTTCAGCCGAAGAAGACACAAAACAAAATCACAGTCGAGGAGAAGAAGGAGATCATTGAGAACCACGAACGAGGTGTGCGTTTGTGTGATTTAGTGGTCCAGTACGGCTATGCTAAGTCAACCATTTCTACCATTCTCCGCAACAGAGAAGCCATCAAAGGTGCATGTGTTGCAAAAGGTGTTTCTGAGCAGTTAAAGCAACGGTCTCGGGCAATCGAAGAGGTTGAAAAACTTATGTTAATTTGGATTAACGAAAAGCAGTTATCCGGCGACAGTGTGAGTAAAGCAATTATATGCGAGAAAGCACGGCTAATTCACGCCGATATCGCCATGCGGCAACCTGGAAGTTTGGCGCTTCTTGAGGATTTTAAAGCCAGCAACGGATGCTTCGAGAAAATCTGAGGGCAAGGAGGAGGAGAAGGCTGCAGCATCAAGTGAGCGCGTCAAGGCAATGTTGGCAAAGTGGAATGATGTGCAGGCTTTTACCGAACAGTTCCATCCAGAAAAGACTGGCTATGACAATCATCAAGATGATGAACGATAATGTGATGCCTCAGCTTCGTAAGACCTTCCAAGTCAGAAGGCAACAGGTGTCAATTGAGATGTTTTTAATAATCAAAAATCATGAGGAGTCTCCAAAGAAGCAAAGAAGACAAGCCACACCAGGTTAAGTTACCAACAGTCCTGATGGAAAGTGACTCTCCTTCCTTAAGCCATCAACGACCATCACAAAAGTAAATACAACTTTATTTTACAGTACATTTTATTTCTTTAATTGTCCTTATGGAATGTGACTCTCTTTCCAAACGGCAATTCCCTCTGACCTCCGACCTCCAACGCCATTCCATCAATCGATCAAAGACCACCACAAATGTAAATAAAGTGACTTTATGAAACTGCAGTTTATTTCTTTCATTACAACACAATAGCACATTTATTATACATAGAATAAGGTAAATTGTGGGTAGTTTTAAGGCTCATTTAGTTGAAAATTATATTTAATGGAAACCTGGGAATGGATTATTCTCATTTCAATGATGGATGTGGTCAAAGAGGACATGAAGGTAGCTGGTGTGAGAGAAGAGGATGCACAAAACCTTTCCAAAAAACATTTCCAAATATAATACCTAAAAATATAAACTTTTTTCCAAATAATATATTAATATATAAAAGTTTTCCAATCATAATATACAAATATATAAATAATTTCCAAATACAATACAGAAATATATACAAGATCCCCAATATAAGTTTTTATCGCATAACTGTAAAGTATCGTTGAGAGTTTTGAAAGGCGCTGAGGAATCAAATGTATTAATGTAATATAATTAATATATGAATATATACACTTTTGTACAGATGACGGCTGAAGAAACCTTCTCATCGATGGACCACTCCTGTACGACTGAGAGCTTACACAGACGTATATGAATATATACCAATTTTCCAAATATATAATTCTGTATAAAAGATTTCCACATACAGTGTCAGCCACACCACATAACGACAGCGCTACGGTAGAGGCTGGGGTTGCTCACTACCTTTACAAGGGGTGTTGTGGCTCAATATGACTTGACATATAAGGCGCAGTGGCGTAGAAGGCACAGGCTCATCTTTTCAAGAAAATCTAATTTTTATTTTTTGAGGGGGGGGGGGGTGCACCTTATACACCCGGAGAAACGGTATCCTCGAAGCTGCCATGGGTGTGTGTTGCACAAAAAAAAAAAAAAACAGATTTGACCACCCAGCGTCACTCCCGCAACCTCGCCAGCCGAGCAGAAACAAACTCGTTTTGTTTCTTGGAGGAACTTGTGAGAAAACAGGCTCACATTGGTTTTTGTTTTGCTGTAAGTTGACTGCGTCAAAATTCATTCCCAACACCCAAATCAAGACATGAAAACACAACGTCGGATTTGTTGTCCGCCTCGGCTGGAATGAAACGGCAGCAATTATGGCGCCGTTTCGCTTCTTGCCAACTTCCCTACTTATGTTGTTGTCGTTTGTTCTCTTGCTCAAGAACCGTGGAAATGTCCCAGAGTGCCGGGGGGAAGCGGCTCGGGGGGGTATTGGCAGTGAGCGGGGCCAGGCTGCCGAAAAAGTACAGATGCTCCCCCTACTTACAACCATTCGACTTACGAACAACAGTACATATGAACATTTTTAGAATAACATATTTAGTATTCTCTCCAGTTGTACAACTACATATATTCATATCTTTTATTCAATGTTTATTTTTCAGTACAAGCCAATACAGATTACTTAAACAAGCCTCAAATATACTTCAATGTCCTTGAGTGTCCTTGAGAGATATTTGCTATCTATTAGCTATGTAACTGGCTCGCTTGCTATCTAGCGAGCTATCTAGCTGGCTAGCAAGCTAGCTATTATCTATCGATTAGCTGACTAGTTAGCTTTCTATGAGTGGGTTGAGTAAACGCTGGCGCGTGTTCGGCGTGAATTAGCCGTGCTTTCTCGCATATAATTGCTTTACTGCTTATATATGGAAAAAAGAGAAATTACCCCATTCGTTGCGGGTGCGCCTTGTACAGCAGAAAATACTGTCTTTCTTTTTTCATTATTTCCATTTAACTGCAACAACCTTTTGAAAACAAAACAAAAAAGTTGAAAGCACAAAATAGCACCAAGGTGAAAACGCGGATGCAAAGATGCGTGGCAATGGCACCCCCCCCCCCCATCCGAGGTGTCGTTTCTCTTTCACAACGTGGCCTCCACCAAGTCTTATCCCAAAATGATCCGCTGCCTCTTCTCCCTACCAGGTCGACGACTCTGCGCTGGGATAAAGATGAGATCGACTCATTGGTGACGCTTGGCAGCGCGCAGCCACTCTGCTGTGCAAAAATGATCAGGTCGTTTTACGATTTAAGTCGACAAATGGAAGGATTTGATTGGTCGCTGGTACCAAAGATGGACAGCAAAAGAAGAATGGTCGCCGGGATGGCGTGGGTGGGGGCCAAACAGATCAACATAGGATGAAAGTGACAGAATTTTGAACGATGGCATCTGACGTAAAAAAAAATGCCAAAACAAATATGCGAATCAAACCTATGAATCCCATACCGGATCGGTCGAGGCCCGGGTTAACAACGGCCGCCATTGGTACTGTTGACCTTCAGGGTGCCAGTGGAAAATGGACTACTGTTGGTCGAAGAAGGAGAGGAGGGAGGTGTGCCCGGAGGAAAAGAGAGAAATGGAACGCCAAGAGTATACAACTAAGAGTAGGAACTACTGAATGTCGGAACAATGACGGGTAAAAGTAGAGAGCCGGTTGACATGATGCAGAGGAGGAAGGTAGACATACTGTGTGTCAGGAGACCAGGTGGAAAGGGAGCAAGGCTAGAAGCTTAGGGTCAGGGTTTAAGTTGTTCTATCATGGTGGAGACAGAAAGAGAAATGGAGTTGGGGTTATCTTAAAAGAGGAGTTTGTTCGGAATGTCTTAGAAGTAAAAAGAGTATCAGATAGAATGATGAGTCTGAAGCTAGAAATTGAAGGTGTGATGTTCAATGTTGTTTGTGGGTATGCCCCACAAGTAGGATGTGAGCTGGCGGAGAAGGAGACATTTTGGTTGGACTTTGATGAAGTCATACAGAACATCATGAGAAGTGAGAGGGTTGTCATTGGTGGAGACTTTAATGGACATATTGGCGCAGGAAACAAAGATGATGAGGAGGTGATGGGCAGGTTTGGACTCCAGATGAGGAACGTTGAAGGACAGATGGTGGTTGACTTTGCTAAGAGAATGGAAATGGCTATTGTGAATACTTTCTTTCAGAAGAGACAGGAACATAGGGTGAGCTACAAGAGTGGAGGCAGAAGTACACAGGTAGACTACATTTTGTGTCAACGGCGCCATCTAAAGGAAATCAGTGACTGCAAAGTAGTGGTTGGTGAGAGTGTGACGCTAGCAGTGAGGAAGATGAAGAAACCAAAGGCTGAAGTGAGGACAAAATGGTGGAAGTTGAAAAAGGAAGAGTGTTGCATGACATTTAGGAAGGAGGTAAGACAAGCACTGGGTGGGCAAGAGGTCCTTCCAGATGACTGGCAAACTACAGCGAACATAATCAGAGACACGGGGCGGAAAGTACTTAATGTATCGAGTGGAAGAAAGGTAGATAAGGAGACTTGGTGGTGGAATGGGGAGGTGCAGGAGTGTATACAGAGAAAGAGGTTAGCAAAGAAGAAGTGGGACACTGAGAGGACGGACGAGAGTAGACAGTAGTAAAAGGAGATGCGGCGCACGGTTAAAGTAAAGGTGGCAAAGGCCAAACAAGAGACCTATGACGACTTGTATGCTCGGCTGGACAGCAAGGAAGGTGAGACTGATCTTTACAGGCTGGCGAGACAGAGAGACAAAGATGGGAAGGACCTGCAGCAGGTTCGGGTGATTAAGGATAGAGATGGCAATGTATTAACAGGTGCCAGTAGTGTGATGGCCAGATGGAAAGAGTACTTTGAAGAATTGATGAATGAGGAAAATGAGAAGGAACAAAGAGTAGAAGACGTGACTATTGTGGACCAAGATGCAGCAAACATTAGCAAGGATGAAGTGAGGAGGGCGTTGAAGAGGATGAAGGGGGGAAAGGCACTCGGCCTGATGATTGTCATGATGCCAAAAGAAATAAATAAATAATTTTGTCTTTTCTGGATTTTGGATGGGAGAAAGGTGCGCATTTCTCCCCATCCAAAACAGTAGAGTTGGGCGACCACCAATTGACTCTGATAAGGTGATTGCAACCACCGGGGAATGGCCAATTGCCGCTGGGACCTGATTGGCCAGAAGCTCAGGTGAAGCACCTTCAAAACCAGACTGAGCCAGTCACTTCGAGGAGGAAGAAGAGGGATTAAGGACAGCCTGGAGAGCAGTGTTACCTGTGGTCTGCCGAAAACCGACATCCATTGCAAGTTCAAATAAAGAAAACTCACAATACCCTTCCTGCATCTGGCTGAGTGAACTTTTATCATCTTTCCACCTGCTTGCTGACTCGCCGCACAACAATAATTTACCAATCGAGGTATGGAAGTGTCTTGGAGAGGTGGCGGTGGTGTTCCTGATTTATTCAATAAGATCTTAGATGGTGAACAGATGCCTGAAGAATGGAGACGAAGTGTACTCACGTCCATTTTTAAGAACAAAGGAGATGTGCAGAGTTGTACTAACTACAGAGGAATAAAGTTGATGAGCCATACAATGAAACTCTGGGAAAGAGTAGTTGAAGCTAGACTAAGAGCAGAAGTGAACATTTGTGAGCAGCAGTATGGCTTCATGCCAAAAAAGAGTACGACCGATGCAATGTTTGCTTTAAGAATGCTGATAGAGAAGTACAGAGAAGGTCAGAAGGAATTTCATTGTGTCTTTCTAGATCTGGAGAAAGCGTATGACAGGGTGCCCAGAGAAGAGCTGTGGCATTGCATGAGGAAGTCTGGAGTGACGGAAGAGTATGTCACAGCGGTGCAAGACATGGATCATGACTGTAAGACAGTTGTGAGGTGTGCTGTCGGTGTGACGGAGGATTTCAAGGTGGAGGTGGGACTCCACCAGGGGTCAGCTCTGAGCCCCTTCTTGTTTGCTATGGTGATGAACAGGCTGACAGACGATGTTAGACTAGAATCTCCTTGGACCATGATGTTTGCAGATGACATTGTGATCTGTAGCGAGAACAGGAAACAGGTTGAGGAGAAACTAGAGATGTGGAGATGTGCCCTGGAAAGGAGAGGAATGAACATCAGTCGCAGCAAGACAGAATATACAGTAAAGTCTCGTTTTTTCGATATTCAAGGGAGTCCGAAAAGATATCGATATAACCGGGACTATCGATATATCCGATATCGATATAACGAGACTTCACTGTATGTGTGTGAATGAGAGGGATCCAAGTGCAAGAGTGATGCTACAGGGAGAAGAGATAAAGAAGGTGGGGGATTTTAAGTACTTGGGGTCAACTGTCCAGAGCAATGGAGAGTGTGGAAAAGAGGTAAAGAAGCGTCTCCAGGCAGGCTGGAGCGGCTGGAGAAAAATGTCAGGTGTGATGTGTGATAGAAGGGTTTCAGCTAGGATGAAAGTGTATAAAACCGTGGTGAGAGCAGCCATGATGTTTGGACTGGAGACAGTGCCACGGAAGAAAAGACAGGAAGCAGAGCTGGAGGTCGCAGAGCTGAAGATGTTGAGGTTTTATTTGGCAGTGACTAAGTTGGATAGGATCAGGAATGAGTACATTAGAGGGGCAACTCATATTAGAGGCTTTGGAGAGAAAGTCAGACTGAGATGGTCTGGACATGTCCAGAGGACAGAGAGTGACTATATCGGGAGAAGGATGCTGAGTCTTGAACTGCCAGGCAGGAGACCGAGAGGAAGACCCAAGAGGAGGTTTATGGATGTGGTCAAAGAGGACATGAAGGTAGCTGGTGTGAGAAAAGAGGATGCACAAAACCGGGATAGATGGAGGACATTGATTCGCTGTGGCGACCCCTGAAGGGAAAAGCCGAAAGGAAAAGAAGAAGAGATGGAAACATTTCCAAATATAATACCTGAAAATATAAACTTTTTTCCAAATAATATATTAATATGTAAAAGTTTTCCAATCATAATATACAAATATATAAATAATTTCCAAATATAATACAGAAATATATACAAGTTCCCCAATATAAGAAAAAAAAAAGTTTTTTATCGCATGACTGTAAAGTATCGTTGAGAGTTTTGAAAGGCGCTGAGGAATCAAATGTATTAATATAATATAATTAATATATGAATATATACCAATTTTCCAAATATATAATTCTGTATAAAAGATTTCCACATACAGTGTCAGCCACACCACATAACGACAGCGCTACGGTAGAGGCTGGGGTTGCTCACTACCTTTACAAGGGGTGTTGTGGCTCAATATGACTTGACATATAAGGCACAGTGGCGTAGAAGGCACAGGCTCATCTTTTCAAGAAAATCTATTTTTTTTTTTTTTTTTGGGGGGGTGCACCTTATACACCCGGAGAAACGGTATCCTCGAAGCTGCCATGGGTGTGTGTTGCACAAAAAAAAAAAACAGATTTGACCACCCAGCGTCACTCCCGCAACCTCGCCAGCCGAGCAGAAACAAACTCGTTTTGTTTCTTGGAGGAACTTGTGAGAAAACAGGCTCACATTTGTTTTTGTTTTGCTGTAAGTTGACTGCGTCAAAATTCATTCCCAACACCCAAATCAAGACATGAAAACACAACGTCGGATTTGTTGTCCGCCTCGGCTGGAATGAAACGGCAGCAATTATGGCGCCGTTTCGCTTCTTGCCAACTTCCCTACTTATGTTGTTGTCGTTTGTTCTCTTGCTCAAGAACCGTGGAAATGTCCCAGAGTGCCGGGGGGAAGCGGCTCGGGGGGGTATTGGCAGTGAGCGGGGCCAGGCTGCCGAAAAAGTACAGATGCTCCCCCTACTTACAACCATTCGACGTACGAACAACAGTACATATGAACATTTTTAGAATAACATATTTAGTATTCTCTCCAGTTGTACAACTACATATATTCATATCTTTTATTCAATGTTTATTTTTCAGTACAAGCCAATACAGATTACTTAAACAAGCCTCAAATATACTTCAATGTCCTTGAGTGTCCTTGAGAGATATTTGCTATCTATTAGCTATGTAACTGGCTCGCTTGCTATCTAGCGAGCTATCTAGCTGGCTAGCAAGCTAGCTATTATCTATCTATTAGCTGACTAGTTAGCTTTCTATGAGTGGGTTGAGTAAACGCTGGCGCGTGTTCGGCGTGAATTAGCCGTGCTTTCTCGCATATAATTGCTTTACTGCTTATATATGGAAAAAAGAGAAATTACCCCATTCATTGCGGGTGCGCCTTGTACAGCAGAAAATACTGTCTTTCTTTTTTCATTATTTCCATTTAACTGCAACAACCTTTTGAAAACAAAACAAAAAAGTTGAAAGCACAAAATAGCACCAAGGTGAAAACGCGGATGCAAAGATGCGTGGCAATGGCACCCCCCCCCCATCCGAGGTGTCGTTTCTCTTTCACAACGTGGCCTCCACCAAGTCTTATCCCAAAATGATCCGCTGCCTCTTCTCCCTACCAGGTCGACGACTCTGCGCTGGGATAAACATGAGATCGACTAATTGGTGACGCTTGGCAGCGCGCAGCCACTCTGCTGTGCAAAAATGATCAGGTCGTTTTACGATTTAAGTCGACAAATGGAAGGATTTGATTGGTCGCTGGTACCAAAGATGGACAGCAAAAGAAGAATGGTCGCCGGGATGGCGTGGCTGGGGGCCGAACAGATCAATATAGGATGAAAGTGACAGAATTTTGAACGATGGACGGACACATGACAAGAACTCCAAAATGTGGATGACAACTCGGGTGTTGCGACGAGGCAAGTGCAAGAAGTGCTGCTGAAATTTCAGATCACAATAATCATAATAATAATAATCATATTCATAATCATCATATTCATAATCATCATAATAATAATGATAATAATCATAATCATAATATTCTTGTCTTGTGCATGATCATGCCTCTACGGGAAGCTAAATCCATCTTAACCCTATAATGCCATTTGTATCACATTTGATACGCCTGATTTTTGAGACCTCTATTTCACCAACATAATTATTTCAGAAAAAAAAACCTTTGTATGCCATCTGATACATGTCATCTGCCCTCTGGTGCACAATCGTGCCTATACAGGACGCTAAATAACTATTAAAATTGCATTGTCCTTGTAGCTCTTTCTCTTGTTTCTATTTATAATTGTATTTTATTTATTATAGTATCTATGCTTGTCTGTGACTGTAAAGTGTCCTTGAGAGCTTTGAAATGTATTATTATTATTATTAGTAGTAGTAGTAGTAGTAGTAGTAGTAGTATTATCGTTATTATTATGCCATTTGTATCATATTTGGGTTTCTGAGACCTCTATTTCACCAACATGTTTAATTATTTGATAAAAAACCCATATACCCATCTGATACATGCATTCTGTCCTCCGATGCCTCTACAGGAAGCTCACGTCATGTTTTGGTCATTTCCAACATGGTTGCTCCCAGTGGATCATGCTTTTTGAGTTTTGCAGCAAAATTATTGCAAATTTATCGGCAGTTATGGTGAGAATAACATTGAAATACACAGTTATTTTTAAAGAGAAGTGTTTTCTTCATTGAAGGAATGCATATTTATGAAGTAACTACTATTATTATTATTATTATTAAGAAAATAAAGAAAAAGTAACTCAGGATAAATGTCTGTATCAAATTTGATAGCCCAGGTTTAAACATACAGTGATACCTCGGTTTACGAAACCCTCGGCTTATGAAATTTTCGGTTTACAAACGATAAATTTATGAAAATTTTACCTTGACATACAAACTATTTTTCGGGATACACACGGAGCTGCCACAATGAGTGATGTGTCGTTCGCAAACGAGCCCGTTGTTCGAAAAGAAAATGGCAGCCAGCTTGTTTTTGTCCTCTATTCCCCACCCCAGTTTTTGGTTAAAGCCACGTGATTGGTCAAGAATGCAGCAGTGGGGGGGGGGGGTTTCAGACAGAGAGAGAGTGAAGTCATTCTCCAAAAAAGAAAATGGCTGCCGATTATTTTTTTGTCCTCTATTCCCCGGCCCCAGTCTTCAGTTAAATCCACGTGATTGGTCAAGAACGCAGCCGTGAGGGGATGTGCTTTAAACATTAAAGATACAGGCAGACGGCAGAGAGAGTGACAAAATAGATAGAATACAGGGAAATTTGGACTTGTTTCAACTTTGATAGTTTAAAGGTAGAGTGTAGACTGCAAGGTTAAAATTCCCATTAATCAGGCTCCACAAATAACCCGCACTAGCCATCAGTTCAATTTGAAATGAAAAGACAAGCAAGGGAACCACCTAATAATGATGTTTCTAGTGTGTCTGCTTGCATCTGTTGCAATATCACAACTTCCCAGAGCTCCTTGAGACACTTTATGCAAAAAGCTATCCATTCCATCAAGCCACCAATAACCATCTCAAAGGTCAATAAAATATGTAACTTTATTATACAGTACAGTTTATGTATTTAATTATAATACCATAGCACATTTATTATACATAAAATAAGGTATATTGTTGTAGTTTTAACGCTTAGAAAATTAGACAAGAAAATGATGTTTTATGGGAACCTGGGAACGGATTATTCTCATTTTAATGGTTTCCTATGGAAAATTATTTTTTGGGATACACACTTCGCGTTACACACTCTGGGAACCAATTAAGTTCGTAAGCCAAGGTATCACTGTACTTCTATAAGCCTTCAACATACATTCCATATAAAATATCCACTATAACACTGAATTCAACTTACGAACGACCGTTCAGAATGTACCTTGTTCGTAAGTTGGGGAGCGTCTGTATGTAGTGCGTCACCCCGGCCACGGCTTTAGCACCTTATAGCTAAATAAATAAAAAACGATGATACCCGGTTCGGGTTATTGTCCATCAGCACAGTGAAGTACTGGCTAGCTATTTAAAATGAATTCTGAAGCCTTTGTCCAAATATCCTGTGTTCTTCCATCACCGTTTGGTTCGGGGCCGCCACAAAAATGGACAAAATCCGACTTCAACGGACAGTTAGGACGGCGGAAAAAATCATTGGCACCGCCCTACCCACTCTCGAGGACTTGCACACTGCAAGAATCCAAACAAGGGCGCGGAAAATCCTACTGGACCCTCCGCACCCTGCCCACCACCTTTTCCAGCTACTCCCCTCAGGCAGGCGCTACCGATCCATGCGCACCAAATCCAGCAGACATTTAAACAGCTTCTTCCCCCAAGCCATTAACTCTTTGAACCCTTCAACAGTAGCCAAAATGGAACTGTATAGTGCCACTTAGCAGTTTTTTTGACGACGATACTAGTGCAGCGTGTTCTACCGGAAACAAATTCCTCGTGTGTTCTACATACTTGGCAATAAAGATGATTCTGATTCTGATTCTGATTCTGATATGAGCCGATTGCCCGAAGTACTCGAGAATCTTCAAAAACAAAGCAAACCGGCGACGATAAAACGACAAAACCAACGCGGGAAGTCTTGTTACGCTAATATTCCGCCCCTCTAGCGCAAAACAGGCCTGGGTTAATCACGGCGTTCCCTGATACACTTTAGTGTCGCCGCGCCAGGTTTGTCGTTTCCAAACTCTGATAAAACGACACCCGGGTTCCTCGTGAAAGAATAAAAAGTCGTTAAAGTTGCAAACAAGCGTCGTCCGAGCCTCTTCCATCAACTCGTGTCAAGCCCTGAAGCCCCAAATGCGCATTTGGCACCTTTTGCGCTAGCTAAAGCTTGCGTTGCGTAGATAAGAAGTGGCCCCTAATTATTGGATTCCAAATGCGCCACCGCTACGCACTCGAGCGTGGAATTCGCTTCAATCGCCGCAATGAAACGTTTGTATTTTTTTCCTGAAGATAGGCGAGTTCATTTCGCGAGCGGGATTTACTTAGCGTTAGCCCATTTTCCCGCGGGTCCTATCTGGCCCCCGCCACGCCGACCATAGGCGGCACCGCGGGGACGGAGCCCGTTAGGATGAGCCGTCCCGCCGCGGGAACGATGAATTGCTCCCTTGAACATCTGACAGCTTTTCTGGTTTCTTTTGAAACGGCAACAAACAGCGAGCAGCGACAAAAGCAAACACTGAGAAATTGCTGGACGGCTTTTCTATCAAACGCCGTTGCTTCTCGGATCTGGCGAGTCTTTGTCGCGATCCGGCGGCGGGTGCGTTAGCATGAAGTTGGCGTACAAACGCTTGGTCCAAGTCAGCGAACGAGCCATTTGGGCCACGAGAGAGGTTGAAGCGATTAGGGTAAACACGGCATTGTTAATCTTTAATGCACTTTTAAGCGGCTTTTGCCATTTTAAGCATATCCCAAAAATAATGCGGCATTTCACTCCTTAAACTAGACGGCAGATCCGATGATTGGCGTCGACGACGTTGCCAGTTCCAATGTTAAGTTTCAAACTCGGCCAAGCGGAAAGAAAAACAGCAAAATACAGCATGGCAACAGGAGCAGTGGTTTGTTTTGTTCCATTGATTCGTCCATCGTTTGATCGATTGATTCACAGATAGACAGGCAAACGTACAGGCTGACATATTGACGTACTGATCCACTGATGTACTGACTGACAGACGTACTCACTGACTGATTGACTGATGTACTGACTGACAGACTGACTGACGTATTGACTGACGTTCTCACTGAGTGATGGACTGATGTACTGACTGACAGACTGACTGACTGAAGTACTGACTGACTGATGTACTGACTGAAGTACTGACTGAAGTACTGACTGAAGTACTGACTTATTGACTGACTGATGGACTGATGTACTGATTGACAAACTGACAGACTGAAGTACTGACTGACTGATGTACTGACTGACTGACTGACTGACTGACGTACTGACTGACTTTTTGACTGACTGATGGACTGATGTACTGATTGACAAACTGACAGACTGAAGTACTGACTGACTGATGTACTGACTGACTGACTGACTGACGTACAGACTGACTTTTTGACTGACTGATGGACTGATGTACTGATTGACAAACTGACAGACTGAAGTACTGACTGACTGATGTACTGACTGACTGACTGACGTACTGACTGACTTATTGACTGACTGATGGACTGACGTACTGACTGACGTACTGACTGACTTATTGACTGACTGATGGACTGATGTACTGACTGACTGACTGACTGACGTACTGACTAACTTTTTGACTGACTGATGGACTGACGTATTGACTGACTGACGTACTGACTGACTTATTGACTGACTGAAGTACTGACTGACTGATGTACTGACTGACTGACTGACTGACTGACGTACTGACTGACTTTTTGACTGACTGATGGACTGATGTACTGATTGACAAACTGACAGACTGAAGTACTGACTGACTGATGTACTGACTGACTGACGTACTGACTGACTTTTTGACTGACTGATGGACTGATGTACTGATTGACAAACTGACAGACTGAAGTACTGACTGACTGATGTACTGACTGACTAACTGACCGACCGACTGACTCAGCTATTTATTAATCCATCCAACCTAACTGAACCGATTTTTTTTCCACCGCCATTTTCCCTTTGCCAGAAGTGCACCGTAGCCGATTCATTTCAGTGCACCCCGCACGGCGCGGTAATAATGGATGAACGCGCGTGCGTGCGTGCGTTAACAGGTTTTTGTTTCCTGTTATTTCTGGAGCCATCTATTATGTAGCGCTCCTGTTAGCGTCTCCGCGGATGCAAGAGACGAGAAGACGGACGCCAGAGGTTAACCGCCTCCCGCGCTGCGCCGCCCCGCCTAACGTGGGACAGCAATGTAACTCGGCATGAAATAACACTCAACGTTGACGCTGTGCTAAACCGAGAAAAGAGTTGAGATAACCGGACCACCATGTGCAGATGATGAAGTCATTTGTTAACACGCATGGTAGCATGAATAATTTCTGCTTTTCCATGGGTGCACTTTTTGGTATCCTCTCGCGGGTGATACGCTAGGGCGAAAAGTTGCCAAAGCTCGGCGGAGATTTGCAGTATTGATCCGGAAAACGGAAGGACCGGGGTTGGTCACAAAAATGAAACTGAAAAATGTGTGGTGCGAGTATTTTTTGGGTCTACTTCACATATCCACAGTGCGGCCAGGGGGCCAATTGCGGCCTGTGGTAATTTGTTTGAAAATTCTCAAAAATTGCAAATGTATACATTTCAAAGAATTTCCTTCAATGGTGATTTTCTAGATATATATTTTTTTATTTCTAAAATGGCGAAAATCAACAAAAGAACAATTACTTCTGGTGGAAAGAGAAGCAAATTATGCAGTTTTGGAAAAGGTGGTGGGCAGTGTGCTTAGGGTCTTTTTTTCAATTCTTGCAATGTGCAAGAGTGACGAGGGCTATTTGCAGCTCTTTGTAAAGAACGACTCAGGGTTCTCGCACTTCTTGTCACTTGTCGGGATTCTTTCCTTCAGGGGAAGGGTGGGGGGGGGGGGGGGGGGGGGACTTAATTACCGGGCGGTCGGCGGGAAATTTTCTCCTTGAGGACGACAACTCCTAACCTTTGCCGCCGCAGCCTCCATGCAGATATTTTACGGCACTCATTTGGCAATGTGCGCTTGCGCTTTGTATTTTCGCATCCAAAATCATTTCCGCCGCCGAGTGTGAAGGCGCCATGTTTCCTGCGCATCCTTTTTTTTTCTCCGTTTCATCCTCCCTCAGTGCTTGCGGGTTTAAAATAAAATGCAATTGGGAGAGGGAGGGCTTGTTCAGCTGCAATCACACCAGTCCAGTTGCAATCGATGCTATGGCGTCACAATGAAATGAGCTAGCTGAGCGACAATATTCACACATGAGAAATAATAAAATAGCACTTGCAAAAATTCATTTTTAAAAAATGCGTTGACATGACTACAAAACAACAGTGCCTTCATGTGGCATTTTGAAAGTCACTCTTCATCAAGAGTTGATACTCAGGAGTCAGAAGAGCTTTGGAAGGTTTCATACATGAAACATGAAAAGGTGTGATAGTGTTCAGTCGTTGACAAAAAGGAACCTCTCTCAGCCTTGATTGGAGATATTCCAACACACTCACACAAGGCACACAAATGATTTGTTTTGTTGCTGTCGATAAACAATCCTTGAACAAAGACTTCATATCGAAAACAAGTGGGTAAAAAAAATCAACATGGTTTGTGGACTTTATGATGGAGGTTTTAATAAACAGCTGCTTTAACATGAGTCACCTTTGAGTCAACAAAAACCCTGCTCTCTCTCTCTCTCTCTCTCTCTCTCTCTCTCTCTCTCTCATCCATCTGTCCATCCAGTCCCCTATCCATCCATCCATTCATTTATTTATTTATTTATTCATATATGTCTGAAAAAAAATTGAAATCACTATTTTGATATTTTTAAAATGTCGAAAATAATTTTAGAAAATATTCAACACATTTAAGAAATTGCCATTTTAGAATTGTATTCAAAGTGTAGAAAATCGCACTTTTAGAAAAAAAATAACATTTTTAGATTTTTTTAAATATAGAAAATCACAATTTTACAAAATGTTCAAAACATTTAGAAAACTGCCATTTTAGAAAAAAAAAATCAAAATGTTGAAAATCGCAATTTTAGAAAAAAATTGGCATTTTAGATTCTTTTCCATTAGAAAATCGCCATGTTAAAAAATTGAGGGTCTCATTCAGTCAATGACTCTTTTTCTAATTTGCTGTTCCTAATCGAGCCTGTAGATGGCAGCACATAGCACACACAGCTAACAGCGCTACTGCCCAAAGTCGTTCATTCTACATGCGGGCCAGATGTGATTGAATTTATGACGATAGGCTGCGGTCCGAATGAAAATTGACCAGGGGTCGCATTTGGCCCCCAGGCCACCCTTTGTATCGCCCGTCGTGGACCCGGATACTAGTGCAGCGTGTTCTACCGGAAACAAATTCCTTGTGTGTTCTACATACTTGGCAATAAAGATGATTCTGATTCTGATTCTGATTCTGATTCTGATATGAGCCGATTGCCCGAAGTACTCGAGAATCTTCAAAAACAAAGCAAACCGGCGACGATAAAACGACAAAACCAACGCGGGAAGTCTTGTTACGCTAATATTCCGCCCCTCTAGCGCAAAACAGGCCTGGGTTAATCACGGCGTTCCCTGATACACTTTAGTGTCGCCGCGCCAGGTTTGTCGTTTCCAAACTCTGATAAAACGACACCCGGGTTCCTCGTGAAAGAATAAAAAGTTGTTAAAGTTGCAAACAAGCGTCGTCCGAGCCTCTTCCATCAACTCGTGTCAAGCCCTGAAGCCCCAAATGCGCATTTGGCGCCTTTTGCGTTGCGTAGATAAGAAGTGGCCCCTAATTATTGGATTCCAAATGCGCCACCGCTACGCACTCGAGCGTGGAATTCGCTTCAATCGCCGCAATGAAACGTTTGTATTTTTTTCCTGAAGATAGGCGAGTTCATTTCGCGAGCGGGATTTACTTAGCGTTAGCCCATTTTCCCGCGGGTCCTATCTGGCCCCCGCCACGCCGACCATAGGCGGCACCGCGGGGACGGAGCCCGTTAGGATGAGCCGTCCCGCCGCGGGAACGATGAATTGCTCCCTTGAACATCTGACAGCTTTTCTGGTTTCTTTTGAAACGGCAACAAACAGCGAGCGGCGACAAAAGCAAACACTGAGAAATTGCTGGACGGCTTTTCTATCAAACGCCGTTGCTTCTCGGATCTGGCGAGTCTTTGTCGCGATCCGGCGGCGGGTGCGTTAGCATGAAGTTGGCGTACAAACGCTTGGTCCAAGTCAGCGAACGAGCCATTTGGGCCACGAGAGAGGTTGAAGCGATTAGGGTAAACACGGCATTGTTAATCTTTAATGCACTTTTAAGCGGCTTTTGCCATTTTAAGCATATCCCAAAAATAATGCGGCATTTCACTCCTTAAACTAGGCGGCAGATCCGATGATTGGCGTCGACGGCGTTGCCAGTTCCAATGTTAAGTTTCAAAATCGGCCAAGCGGAAAGAAAAATAGCAAAATACAGCATGGCAACAGGAGCAGTAGTTTGTTTTGTTCCATTGATTCGTCCATCGTTTGATCGATTGATTCACAGATAGACAGGCAAACGTACAGGCTGACATATTGACGTACTGATCCACTGACGTACTGACTGACAGACGTACTCACTGACTGACAGACGTACTGACTGACTGATGGACTGATGTACTGACTGACAGACTGACGTACTGACTGACGTACTGACTGAAGTACTGACTGACTGACGTATTGACTGACTGATGTACTGACTGACTTATTGACTGACTGATGGACTGATGTACTTACTGACAGACTGACTGACCGATGTACTGACTGAAGTACTGACTGACTGATGTACTAATGGACTGACGTACTGACTGACGTACTGACTGACTTATTGACTGACTGATGGACTGATGTACTGATTGACAAACTGACAGACTGAAGTACTGACTGACTGATGTACTGACTGACTGACGTACTGACTGACTTTTTGACTGACTGATGGACTGACGTACTGACTGACTGATGGACTGATGTACTGATTGACAAACTGACAGACTGAAGTACTGACTGACTGACTGACTGACTTTTTGACTGACTGATGGACTGATGTACTGATTGACAAACTGACAGACTGAAGTACTGACTGACTGATGTACTGACTGACTGACTGACTGACTGACTGACTGACTGACTGACTGACGTACTGACTGACTTTTTGACTGACTGATGGACTGATGTACTGATTGACAAACTGACAGACTGAAGTACTGACTGACTGATGTACTGACTGACTGACTGACTGACTGACTGACTGACTGACGTACTGACTGACTTTTTGACTAACTGATGGACTGATGTACTGATTGACAAACTGACAGACTGAAGTACTGACTGACTGATGTACTGACTGACTGACTGACTGACTGACTGACGTACTGACTGACTTTTTGACTGACTGATGGACTGATGTACTGATTGACAAACTGACAGACTGAAGTACTGACTGACTGATGTACTGACTGACTGACTGACTGACGTACAGACTGACTTTTTGACTGACTGATGGACTGATGTACTGATTGACAAACTGACAGACTGAAGTACTGACTGACTGATGTACTGACTGACTGACTGACGTACTGACTGACTTATTGACTGACTGATGGACTGACGTACTGACTGACGTACTGACTGACTTATTGACTGACTGATGGACTGATGTACTGACTGACTGACTGACTGACGTACTGACTAACTTTTTGACTGACTGATGGACTGACGTATTGACTGACTGACGTACTGACTGACTTATTGACTGACTGAAGTACTGACTGACTGATGTACTGACTGACTGACTGACTGACTGACTGACGTACTGACTGACTTTTTGACTGACTGATGGACTGATGTACTGATTGACAAACTGACAGACTGAAGTACTGACTGATGGACTGACGTACTGACTGACGTACTGACTGACGTACTGACTGACTGATGGACTGATGTACTGATTGACAAACTGACAGACTGAAGTACTGACTGACTGATGTACTGACTGACTAACTGACCGACCGACTGACTCAGCTATTTATTAATCCATCCAACCTAACTGAACCGATTTTTTTTCCACCGCCATTTTCCCTTTGCCAGAAGTGCACCGTAGCCGATTCATTTCAGCGCACCCCGCACGGCGCGGTAATAATGGATGAACGCGCGTGCGTGCGTTAACGGGTTTTTGTTTCCTGTTATTTCTGGAGCCATCTATTATGTAGCGCTCCTGTTAGCGTCTCCGCGGATGCAAGAGACGAGAAGACGGACGCCAGAGGTTAACCGCCTCCCGCGCTGCGCCGCCCCGCCTAACGTGGGACAGCAATGTAACTCGGCATGAAATAACACTCAACGTTGACGCTGTGCTAAACCGAGAAAAGAGTTGAGATAACCGGACCACCATGTGCAGATGATGAAGTCACATTTGTTAACCCGCATGGTAGCATGAATAATTTCTGCTTTTCCTTGGGTGCACTTTTTGGTATCCTCTCGCGGGTGATACGCTAGGGCGAAAAGTTGCCAAAGCTCGGCGGAGATTTGCAGTATTGATCCGGAAAACGGAAGGACCGGAATTGGTCACAAAATGAAACTGAAAAATGTGTGGTGCGAGTATTTTTTGGGTCTACTTCACATATCCACAGTGCGGCCAGGGGCCCAATTGCGGCCTGTGGTAATTTGTTTGAAAATTCTCAAAAATTGCAAATGTATACATTTCAAAGAATTTCCTTCAATGGTGATTTTCTAGATATATATTTTTTTATTTCTAAAATGGCGAAAATCAACAAAAGAACAATTACTTCTGGTGGAAAGAGAAGCAAATTATGCAGTTTTGGAAAAGGTGGTGGGCAGTGTGCTTAGGGTCTTTTTTTCAATTCTTGCAATGTGCAAGAGTGGCGAGGGCTATTTGCAGCTCTTTGTAAAGAACGACTCAGGGTTCTCGCACTTCTTGTCACTTGTCGGGATTCTTTCCTTCAGGGGAAGGGTGGGAGAGGGCGGGGGGGGGCTTAATTACCGGGCGGTCGGCGGGAAATTTTCTCCTTGAGGACGACAACTCCTAACCTTTGCCGCCGCAGCAGCCTCCATGCAGATATTTTACGGCACTCATTTGGCAATGTGCGCTTGCGCTTTGTATTTTCGCATCCAAAATCATTTCCGCCGCCGAGTGTGAAGGCGCCATGTTTCCTGCGCATCCTTTTTTTTCTCCGTTTCATCCTCCCTCAGTGCTTGCGGGCTTAAAATAAAATGCAATTGGGAGAGGGAGGGCTTGTTCAGCTGCAATCACACCAGTCCAGTTGCAATCGATGCTATGGCGTCACAATGAAATGAGCTAGCTGAGCGACAATATTCACACATGAGAAATAATAAATAAAATAGCACTTGCAAAAATTCATTTTTAAAAAATGCGTTGACATGACTACAAAACAACAGTGCCTTCATGTGGCATTTTGAAAGTCACTCTTCATCAAGAGTTGATACTCAGGAGTCAGAAGAGCTTTGGAAGGTTTTGGCGCATACATGAAAAGGTGTGATCGTGTTCAGTCGTTGACAAAAAGGAACATCTCTCAGCCTTCATTGGAGATATTCCAACACACTCACACAAGGCACACAAATGATTTGTTTTGTTGCTGTCGATAAACAATCCTTGAACAAAGACTTCATATCGAAAACAAGTGGGTAAAAAAATCAACATGGTTTGTGGACTTTATGATGCAGGTTTTAATAAACAGCTGCTTTAACATGAGTCACCTTTGAGTCAACAAAAACCCTGCTCTCTCTCTCTCTCTCTCTCTCTCTCTCTTATCCATCTGTCCATCCAGTCCCCTATCCATCCATCCATTCATTTATTTATTTATTTATTCATATATGTCTGAAAAAAAATTGAAATCACTATTTTGATATTTTTAAAATGTCGAAAATAATTTTAGAAAATATTCAACACATTTAAGAAATTGCCATTTTAGAATTGTATTCAAAGTGTAGAAAATCGCACTTTTAGAAAAAAAATAACATTTTTAGATTTTTTTAAATATAGAAAATCACAATTTTACAAAATGTTCAAAACATTTAGAAAACTGCCATTTTAGAAAAAAAAATCAAAATGTTGAAAATCGCAATTTTAGAAAAAAATTGGCATTTTAGATTCTTTTCCATTAGAAAATCGCCATGTTAAAAAATTGAGGGTCTCATTCAGTCAATGACTCTTTTTCTAATTTGCTGTTCCTAATTGAGCCTGTAGATGGCAGCACATAGCACACACAGCTAACAGCGCTACTGCCCAAAGTCGTTCATTCTACATGCGGGCCAGATGTGATTGAATTTATGACGATAGGCTGCGGTCCGAATCAAAATTGACCAGGGGTCGCATTTGGCCCCCAGGCCACCCTTTGTATCGCCCGTCGTGGACCCGAAATAAAACCTGCACTGCCGCTCGCAAGCCATGCAGTGTTTACGTGCGGAATAAATAAGACAATAAATACTGGCTCGCTGTCTGACAGATTTCATCTCCTCCAATAAAACAAGCATGACTCCATTTCAAGAGCAGAGGTTGAAAATGAGATTTCCATCGTCGGAACGTTTCCTTCCGATTTTATACGCTGTGACAAAATCCACCAAAAATAACTGGGTGTGAGTATGTGTGAGAGCGAAAGAAAGGTAGGCAACGGTCATCTTTTTATTCGGGCATTGACTGGATCAGCGAACAGTCGCTATTTGTATGTGACAGAAAAGAAAATGTCTTTGAAATCTTTGAAAGCGAACTTTCATCTTTTAACAACTGGAGTACAGTTTGTGTACCATTTACACACACTTACACACACACATAGCACAGCACGAGAAAGCAGCTCGTTACACATGCTCAGATATTGTGACAAAAAGCAGAAGCGAATCAGGCGGCGAGAAACTTTGGAAAGGCCATTTGCATAATCTCTTCCTTTCAAGAGTGCGGCAATAATAAACTGCAGTGCTATCTCAGGCTAAACCCGGTGTGTGTGTGTGTGTGTGTGTGTGTGTGTGTGTGTGTGTGTGTGTGTGTGTGTGTGTGTGTGTGTGTGTGTGCGTGTGCGTGTGTGTGTGCATCAGCGCTGTTAAATTTGATGTTGAAGCTCTTTATCTAAGCAACAGATGCAGGATAAAGACAACGCTGCAGCATCACGCTTGGACTCAGTGTAATCTTTGAGCACGCTCACCGCTGCCTGACAGCCACACTGTACACACATCAATACTCTCATATAGATTTTCTTTCATCATTTGGTTTTTCATTGTAAGGCAGGCATACCACAAAGAGCAGTAGAGTGCACGTTCCATTGAAAAGTGTCTCGTTCATGTCAATCTCTCACATTTTATTTCATAATACCACTATTACATTTAAAAATCTATCTATCCATGCATCCATCTATCCATCTATATCCCTAGTTAGCTAGCTAGCAAGATGGCCAATTAGCTAACTAACGAGATGGCTATTGTATCTGTCCATATTTCCATCTATCCATCCATCCATACAGACATCCCTCCACCAATGTATATGTAATTATATTATGACATTTATGTCATTAAATAAAGATATGGCAGATTTTGGGAGAAGCTGGAACGGATTAATGGCCTTTCCATTCATTTCAATCAGGTAGGATAATTCGGGTGATGATTGTATTGTATACGATACAGCACGGTGCCCAAGTCAAGGCCCGGGGGCCAAATCTGGCCTGCCATGTCATTTTACTTGGCCCACAAGAGCAAATGAAAAGTGTGAAAGTGCACGATGCTAGCTAAAGTCCCAACCAACATTTCAAATTGGCATATGTATGAATGTACATTTCTCCACTGTGAGACTAAGAAAGGCATATCCAATCCAATGTCAAACACAATAACAGTCATTATTTTTGACTTCAAATTTGAAAAGGAGGTATTCATTAATTTGTGGTGCGCTCTGTATGCTATATGTGGAGGGGAGAAAATGGCTTCCCCAAATGCAAAATGCCCCCCTTGAGGAAACGGTAACTACAATGTAGCCCGTGGCCAAAAATGACTGACACCCTGACTTACAGCATAAAACATTTAGGTATACAATTTAAATAACTGTTTCCAATATGCAGCAACTAGCGTTATCCGTCAATAACAATTTTCAATTAGCCAGTCATGCGTCCACGTAGCATCCGTGGCTAACGTGCGCTTGTCTCACTTAGCTAATTCGCAATTTACAAACCCTCGAGTTACTGTTTACAATTTGTGGCAACTAGCGATAGCCGTCAACAGCAATTTTCAATTAGCCAGTGATGCGTCCATGTAGCATCCGTGGCTAACGTGCGCTTGCCTTATTGGGGTAATTCGTAGAGAAGACATGAACCAGGTACGAACCATCACTTTTACCCCATTAGTCTCACTTAGCTAATGCGCTATTTAGAAAGTTGTATTCTCAAGTTGGCTTTTCTTAGCCGCGAGTGACGTGATAAATCACACACATAGGTGCACGTAGCCGCGCCCGTGCACTTTCTGCGCTATTAAAAATACACAACCTTACCATCTGAGGACATTGTACGGCCATATTGCTACACTTGACACAATAAGAGGTACGGTTTCCAACAACAAGTGTTTGGATGACAGGACCTCCATACACAAAATGGAGGCGAGGCGGTTGGGGGAGACGGAGAGAGGGGAGCCTTGCACATGATTGTATTTGGCTGTTCATCCCCAATCCAGAAGCTCTTTGATCACACATCAAACAAGACGGGCACGCACGCGCATGGGGGGGGCCAGCGAGGCGGTATGGGGAAGGTGAGGCGGGAGGGGAGAGGGAGCGGGGGACTCGGCGTTCCAGGGACTTTGCTGAGACGAACGAGGTGGGTGGGAGTGAGGAGGAAAGCTGCGATGGCAGATGGGACGGGAACATGACAAGTCGCAGGATCGCGCACGCGCCTGAAGGGGTTCCCGGTGGGGAGGTGGGGGGGATTTGTCCCCGGTAGAACACGCTGCACTAGTATCATCATAAAAAAAAGACATGACAAATACTGCAAATATGGAGGACACGAATAGAGGATCGGTAACGCCTGCCTGAGGGGGGTTGCTGGAAAAGATGGTGAGCAGGGTGCGGAGCGTATTGTCGGGATTTTGCACCCTCTTGTCTTGATTCTTGCAGTCCTCAAGAGCGTGTATTACCTAAACTCCCATTCAAGTCGCATTTTGCCCATTTTTGTGGCGGCTTACATTTAACTCATTGACTGCCAGACGATGTTGCAAAGAAAAAATGTGTCCACTCCAGTGCCAGGGTTTTTGTCATTGTCACTCGAATTCCAGCACCTACAGAATATTGAGTTTTAGGACGTCATCAACATTCGAGGCAGCATAAAAACACTTAGATTATCGTCTTTAATCAGAAATAAAGACTTAATTCCTAAGTGATATGGGTCTGGAGTTATACGGGCTTGAAATGAGGGCGCTTGTCCAAAATCCAATGCATATTGGTTTATATAGCGCTTTAACAACAGCTAAAGCTGGAGCAAAGTGCCCACATGTAAAAAAAGGGAGGATGCTGCCCCCTTGTGGAAGGGAAAAACATTGCCAGAGGTCTGGCCAGCTTTTTATCAGCACCCAAGCAAGAAAACACAAAATCGAACGTCTTGGCTCTCAACCAATGTGTTTTTTTGACCAAAAACGAACGCACCACTTCCGCTTCCTTATATGTCACGTCTCATTGTGATTGACCCTTTGTCCTCGCGCCGCGTTCAATTGTGAGCAGACATGTTTGTATTGTTCCATCATGATAAAAAAGAACAATTTGAGCCTTGAACTGCCAGGCAAGAGACCGAGAGGAAGACCAAAGAGGAGCTTTATGGAGGTTGTCAAAGAGGACATGAAGGTGTGGCGACCCCTGAAGGGAAAAGCCAAAAGGAAAAGAAGAAGATGATTAAAAAAAAAAAACTAATTAAAAAAGCAGACATTGATTCTAATGGGAAATGCTGTTTTGGTTTGCAACCAAATTTGTTTTCAAACAGTTTTCTGGAACGGATTATGGATGGATTGGATTTGCCTTTATTAGTCTGGCAGTGGAGACATTTATTTCACATTTCACAGCAGCAAATGATGGTTGAAAAAGGCAGCTTTGACTCTATTTTCAAAAATGGTTCACCGAGATCCGCGGCTTTGCCAAAATGGGCTCTTTCGGGGAACCCTTACGAAGTGGAAGGATGAGCCATTGCCAAAGACTCCCGAGTTGCAGCGCAGCGCCAATAGCCTTCTTCCATTCACACGGGATTTGCAGCATGGAGCTCGCACTCCTGGTCTTAATGATAACAATAACCATAACCATAACACCAACATTAATAAGTCGTCTGTGTAAGCTCTCAGTCGTACAGGAGTGGTCCATCCGTCAGAAGCTTTCTTCAGCCCTCATCTGGACTTTTTTCACAGCTTTTCACAGCCAAAAAGGACAGATGACGGCTGAAGAAACCTTCCCATTAACATTAATAATAATAACAATAATAATAATAATGCTGATGATAATAATAAGCATGAAAAAACAAAACCCGAACAAATTGGGGAATGATTACATTTTCAAATTTGTACAAATGGCCCTCAAATTGGCCTTAATAATAATAATATTAATAATAATAATGAAAACAATAACAATATTGATAACTATAACAATAATGATAACGATAATTTTTTTGCTGATGATACTAGTGCAGCATGTTTTAGCGGAAACAAATTCCTTGTGTGTTCCACATACTTGGCAATAAAGATGATTCTGATTCTGAACAATAATAACAATAACAAGGATGAAAAAAATAAACCCAAACAAATTGGGGAATTACATTTTCAAATTTGCAAAATTGGCCCTCAAATTGGTCGTAATAATAATAATATTAATAATAATAATAATCATCATCATCATAATAATCCCATAGTCCGAGCGGCGTTAATGAGTGAGATAATGTAGGTGGTTTCCTATTTTCATTGTTGATTTTTCTCCAAGGCTTTCTTGTGCCTCTTCTTCCTTCCTGCTCCTCGGGTGAGTTTTGGCGATGGGCTTTTTTTAATTGCTTTCTGAGTCACCGTCTTGGTCCCAAGGTGGACGGACGGGAAAGCCAACCGGAGGGGAGGCGGGAAGGGGGGCTAACCACAGGAAAAGTATTAGTATTATTATTATTATTATTATAAAAAAATGTGGAAAGTCACCCAAAAAAAAGAATGAGGCTTGAGCTAGCTTGCTATCTGGTTAATCTCGCTATCTAGCTGGCTACCTTGCTACATATGTATCTGATATCTATTTGGATTGGATTGGATTGGATTTGCCTTTATTAGTCTCACAGTGGAGAAATTTACATTTCACAGCAGCAAAGTGATGAAAGGAATGAAAGTAGAAAAATAAAATACATGAGCTGCTGGAAAGGCAGCCACTCTCGCGGCGCCATCTTGAAGTCAAAAGAACAAAAAAAAACAAAAACAAAGACACAAAGAGACATTCATTCTTCAGGACTTGCTGTACCCTCTTTGTGATGACATGAAGCAGTTCTAGATGAAAGAGGAGAGGATCAAAGCGTCTTTCCACCAGTGGATCAGGGACATCATGGTGGAATGTGCACGTCGACTACAAGCTAAATGTTGAAAGCAAACACGCAGCTGTAGCATCCATTGACAAAAAGAGATTGTCTCACATCTCCTGTTCCACATAAATTGCTCACTAGCTATCTAGCTGGCTACCTAACTAGCTATCTATTTGCTGTCTATATGCTATATATGAGCTAGCTAGTTAACTTTCTATCTATTTGAGTTATTCCAGGTTGAGCGAACGCTAGCATGTGTGGCTGCCGCTGCTCACCCACAAAAAAAACGTATCCTGTGATTTTAAAGTGACCTTGAAAGTTTTGAAAGGCGCTTAGAAATGAAATGGATTATTATTATTATTATTATTATTATTATTATTATTATTATTATTATTATTATTATTAAAAGGGGACAGGAAGTCGGCAGGCAATGTGCAGCCGAACAAGCTTCTGCTCTAATCTTCTGTCATGTCTGCCAGAGCAAATGAGAACATTGAATAGCAACCAAAAAAAAAAAAAAAAACAATGCTTTGTGATGTTAGCCTTTTTTTTTTTGGGGGGGGGGGGGAGTCAATGTGAACGTCGTCTTTTGGTAACACATTGGACGACAATCTGTTTCTTGCCTGTTAATGGCAAGATATATCATCTTTTCATGACCATCGGGCACATCGTATTTAACTCATTGACTGCCAGACGATGTGCAAAGAAAAAATGTGTCTTCTCCAGTGCCAGGGTTTTTGTCATTGTCAATCAAATTGCAGGACTCACAAAATATTGAATTTTAGGACGACATAAACATTCAATGCAGCGTAAGAACGCGTAGACGCTCTTCTTTTATCAGAAAAAAAATGTTAATTCCTAAATTATATGCGTCAGGAGTTATATGCGCTTGGAATGGGGGCAGATGTACAAAATACAATACAAGACATACATATCGGTTCATATTAGCGCTTTAATAACAGCTGAAGTTGGAACAAAGCGCTAACATGGACAAACAGCAAATGCTGCCCCTCATGGAAGGGAAAAAACAATGCCAGAGGTATGGCCAGCGCTTTATCGCCACCCACACAAAAAAAAAAAAACAATCTGAACAAATTGGGGAATGGCACTTTACGTCATATTTTCAATTCCCAAATAAATTGGTGAATGGCAGTGAATGAGTTAAAGGCGTAGAGTAAGGTGTCAAATTCAAGGCCCACGGGCCAGATACGGCCCCCCCAACATCATCTTAGGCGGTGCGCGGGTAACAAATCATGCCTATCAATTATCACGATTTTTGCTGAAATCTGTCCGGAAATGTCAGTCATGGGTCATCAATAACAACATTTTGCAATGGAGCTGTCAGGCTAAGCTGTGACTCATAATTAGCCCCTGACAAAAAAAAAATGAGTTTGACACCTCTGGCGTCCGGTCAGTTTCTGTATTGAGCACAGACACAAGACGCAGTGTAGCATTGTAGCATTGTACACCGTACATTATTTGAAATGCTAAAACAATGCTAACACAAGCGCAAATGCAGACAGCTAGCTTACCGCGCATGCGCACGTTATGTTTTCAGCAATGCGACGGTAGGCGGTGATGAAAAAAAATGTGAACGATTGAGGATTACTTTTTGGTGTTTTGCCGTGACAACGGTAGCGATCGGCGTGAGCTAACAGCAGTTGTCTATTTTGGCACGGCATAGCGCGTTGTGTACGATGGCTTTTGATATGCATGAAAATGCAAAAATCCACATCAACAATTCCAAGTGCAATCAAGTGTTGCCAAGTAACCGGAAAAAAGGAAGAAAGGTCGTTGGGTAAGGCCTCTATGACGCACGCATTCATTAGTTGTTAAGATTTGAAAAATAAATACCTGTGCGGAAAAAAAAGAATACATCAGAAAAAGAAAATCAGGTTGATGAATAGAAAAGCTTTAGCGAACGCCGCCAGTGGGCAGCATCATTTGCCAGAAAGCCTTTGAAAGATTTCCAAAGGCGTCGAAATGTAACGCGGCAGCGTGAAAAGTGCCGCTGACTACATTTCAAGGAGCGTCAAAGCGTCTCACACACAAGGCGCTCCAATCAACTCAACTCAAGCGTATTTAGAGCGCACTTAGAAAACAACCGTCTCGCTTGGCGGCGACGCTCGGCGTGAGACCCCGACAGGAATACTAAAACAACAATAACACGGGAGAGAAGAACACAGAAGAAGAAGAAGAACGACCACGACAGAAAGTGGCTGCCGCCGCGCGAGCGACGCGCTACGTTCTGGCTGCTAGCTTAAGTTTGAATAACAAAGAGACAAAGACAAGTGCTTCCTTTGCCTCTTTCTTGCTTCACTCGATGTTGTTTTCCATGCGGACGCTCATCCGGGACGCCGACCGCTAGGCCTGGTTGGGCTCGGAGTCGCCGCTAGCAGGTCTCCGCTGGTAGGAAACCTGTAGCAGGCTGCCAATAGCAGGCCACCGCGAGCAAGTAGGCCGCCGCTAGTAGGCCTCCGCTAGTAGGCCGCCGCTAGTAGGCCGCCGCTAGTAGGCCGCTGCTGACAGACCACTGCTGGCATGCTGCCAATAGCAGGGCGCCGCTAGCAGGTTCCGCTCACAGGTTGAGCTCGCAGGCCACTGCTTGGCCACTAGCCACTAGCACATCGCCACTCGCACATTGCCGTTAGCACATTGCCGTTAGCCCATCGATGCTAGCACATCGTCGTTAGCTCATCGCCAGTAGCACATCGCCTCGAGGACGCCGCTACTGGCAGGCCAACTCTTGGAGGCTGCCGCTAGCAGGTCTCCGCCACCAGCTAGCTTGCCGACAGATGCTAGCCCACCTGCTGCCTGTCCCTCTCGTATTCCAAAGGTTCCAAACAAAGTCCCGATTTTACAATTTGGAATTTAGGTCCAATAAGTTCACAACACGTTCCTATTTTCAAACTAGTCACACTGGGCAACTTATCAGGCTTCATTTTCTCCAAGTTGTACTCTGCGTCATTGAGGCAAACACAGTGAAATATGGTGACTTGTTCCTCCAACGTGATGCGGGCGCAAACACGCGCTGCCAAGTCACTCGCTAACAAGCTCAAAAGGTGTCAAGTTTTGGCTGCTAATTAAAGTTTTCAACAAGGCTTGATGCCAAGAAAACTTTTCCTGAGGTCATCCTCAATCTGTCAATCATTCCATTTTCTGATCTCAATTGATTTCTATTTCTTAAATCTGTCTTTCACAAATGAGCGCTCTCAACAGCGGGGCGTCCAATTAAAAAGCGTGGTCAGGAAAGGAACGTCGTCCATGTTAAACAGTTAGCATCTAGATAGCTAACTGACCATCTAGCTAGCTTGCGATTTTGCTAACCCTCAAACTCGCAAACTAGCGATCTAGCTAACTATCTACTGTAGTTAAATAGATATTTTCATGAAATAGCGGAAAAGTCTGTCTTGAAAATGGCTTGAACAGTCAATCTGATTTCACAGAATTCATTTTCCATTTGCTAACGACTTTCAGAGCGTCATACTCTAAACCCATATCATTTAGGAATTAAATAGCTGTCTATCTAGCTAGCTATCTAGCTGGCTATCTAGCTGGCTACCTAGCTAGCTATATATTTGCTATCTTTTAGCTGTCTGGCTAACTGGCTGCCTATCTAGCCTATCGAGCTACCTATTAGCTGACTAGCTATCTAGCTAGCTATCTGGCGGCCTGTCTATTAGCTTTATATTTGCTAGCAATCTAGCTTTCTATGTATTTGAGTAACTTCCGGGTTGAGTGAACGCTAGCGCGTGTGGCTGCCGCTGCTCACCCACAGAAGAACGTATCCTGTGATTGTAAAGTGACCTTGACAGTTTAGAAAGGTGCTTTGAAATGATATGTATTGTCATTGTCATTATTATGATCTAAAATTTCGGCAGCACTTCTTGCACTTGCCTCGTTGCAACACCCGAGTTGTCATCCACATTTTGGAGTTCTTGTTGTCTGTCCGTCCATCGTTCAATATTCTGTCACTTTCATCCTATATTGATCTTGTTCGGCCCCCACCCACACCATAAATATAAACAATAGACAGTAAAGTCTCGTTATATCGATATTCAAGGGAGTACGAAAAAATATCGATATAACCGGGACTATCGATATATCCGATCCTGCGCCGAACTGCATTAAACAAAAGCCGCCAAAAGAGGGCAGCCAAGCGCCATATAAGAAACGGAGCTGGCCATGAGCTCGCCATTTTGTGCCTCTTTTTTTTGGGTGAGAGATGTTCCCCCAATGTTGCCTCAAAATGGCACATATAATTCTTTAATCATATGCTTTCCTCTTCAGAACTACAGTGTATTTGAATCCTATTCATAAGTGGATGTGTAACAAAAAAGCACATTCTCCGAATCGGAAGCCATTGTTTTGATTCTCCAGCAATGCAAGACGTCTTGGCGTGAAGTCATTTTTATTGCTGTTTTGCATTTGAATAAAAAGTGACATCGGTTGTCCTTTAATACACAGTATGGAATGTATGGTAATTTTCAAAATCACCACGCTTCAGCAGATAAAACAAGAAACATTGTTGCAAAAAACGATTGCATTCATGTACAGTACAGTGGGCATGTACATAACACAACAGGGAAACTGCAACGCTTACATCTTACTGTATTATGTATACAATTTAAAAAAGTCATCAATCTTCTTCTGCTTCCCATTTTTACCTTTTAACACAAACACTTCAATCTCGTCTGCTACACAAGAGCTAGCGTCTGAAAATGAAAATGGCGTCCGCTAGAAGGGAGCTGCTCACGTAACAAACTCACGTGAGCACGTCACGTGACCAAGTCGACCAATGGCGCGTATCGATATAAACATAGCAAAATGGCCGGCGGGAGATGAAAAAGAGCACCGTAGTAACCGGATTATCGTAAAAACCACAAATCGTACTAAACGGAACTAATTATACATAAAGAGACTAGAAATGTGCACGGGAAATGAAAATAGTGTCGTAATAAGCAGTATTATCAATATAAACGAGATCGATATAATGAGACTTTACTGTATTTACGTATGCAGCTCGCTACCGATTTAGCGTGCTAACAGCTAGAGCTACTATTATTGGCTAGCGATGAGCCATCTGGTCTCCGCGTTTGACAAAGAGGGGCAAGATCAGTGAGGTGGACGGCTACGTTAGCTTTTCGCAGACAATCGCTGAGGTATGGAAATACGTATACGGAAAGTTAGCAAGACCAGACAGCGGCGAGATCGGAATTTTTGTCAAGTGAAGCGAGCAGATGGTGAGCTCCAAATACTAAAAATGGGAGGGCCTTCTCTATGAGCTCATAGTTGGAGGTTAGCCAGAAGACCAGCGGTGAACATCTGCTGGATGCCCACACATGACCTTCATGGTGCTTTTTTTCGCCGTCTTTGAGCAATTTTGAGAATTTGACGACAATATGTGGTGAAATGATTCCCACTTGTGGTTTTGAAGGTTGGAGCTCGTGGTGTCCATTGACAAGTTTCTGCTTTTGATGGTGCCTCATCAGACTTTTGCCGCAAAGCTCGACTCACCCGCAACGATGGAATCGGTTCAGCCTCAATATCAATAGTGTCATGTAATAATAATAGTATCAATAATCAATCAGAAAACCTTTATTCGTCCCACAATGGGGAAATTTGCAATCCACAGCAGCAATTTGAAAGGGGTTTTATATATATATATATATATATATATATATACACATACACACATATACGTACATGTATATCATCTATGCTGTACGTCATACCATATTTGATAATAAGGCTGACTTATGACACTGGCTTTTGACTTTGATATAATAAAAAAATACATAAATATAAATAAACATTTTGATCATACATAAATAATACTATCAATAGTAATAATAACCAGAAGTTAATAATAATACATTTCATTTCGAAGAGCTGGAGTTATATGAGCTCGAAATGAGGGCAGCTGTCCAAAATACAATGCAATACATTTGGATTAATCTTGCTGTTTAACAACAGCTGAAGCTGGAACAAAGCGCTAACACGGACAAAAAAGAGAAATGCTTCCTTCCCCCTTGCGGAAAAGAAAAAAAAAACATTGGCAGAGGCCATGGTCAGCGCTTTAACGAGCATGAAAAACCAAAATCCAAACAAATTGGGGACGATGCGCTCCACGTCATATTTTCAACACCCGAATAAATGCGGCGAATGAGTTCATCTTTTAATGCATATGTCGAACCAAAAGCGCTAACGTGTCACGTGACGTGCAAAACAGTGCAAAGTGACAACATGTTTCTCACACATGACAACAATCCAACCATGGAGTACTTCAAAGATGCCACATGCACGCATGTTTTCTGGATTTGTGTGTGGGTGTGCGTATATGGAACGCCATGCTGTCACCTTGGGCAGACCAGGTGGCATTTAGGTCACATGACCACATGCAAGCAAGCAAGCAAGCAAGCAAGCAAGGCAACCATCTGGTCCCGACCAACGGGTTTGCGCGCGTGCTTGTTGTGCATTCTGGAAATTTCCTGGAAAATGAAAACGGGGGCCCATTTTGCCCACTCGTTTCAAGTTGTCCAATTTCATTTGTGCGATTATTGAAGTACAAATCAAGCATGTCAAGTGCCGTGCTCATCTAGCGAGCTAGCTAGCTAGCTATCTCTCTTTCTATTAAGCTAGCTGGCTAATCCCTTACATCACAGGTGTAAATGTTGTGGCGCGGGGGCCAACTCTGGCCCGCCACCTCATTTTATTGGGCCCGCCAAAGCAAGTCAAGCATGTCAAGTGCCGTGATGCTCGCTAAAGTCCCAACCAAAATGTCAAATTGTCGCACGTAAACCACAATAATAGTCATTATTTTCAATTTCACATTTTAAAACAACGTACGTATTCATTTTTTTTTTTTTTTGCGTGCACACTAATATTTATTGATTTATTTAGCTAGCTATCCAGCTATTTAGCTCGCTAGCTAGCTAGCAATTTGTATCTGTTTGCTCTTACGTGTAAAGATGGAAATATGCGACTCATTTCTGTGTCTGTGTTTAATTAGTGACATTCAGTGTCTTAGCTAACTAGCTTTCTAGCTAACTAGCTATTAGCTATATACCTATCTCGGTGGCTTGCTATCTATATATGTATCTAGCTAGCTATTAGCTGCTTATTAGCTAGCTAGCTTTTCTCTTTATTTGAGTTATTCCGGGTTGTTGGTTATCTATTAGTTATTTACTAGGTGGCTAGCTAGCTTTTTCTCTATTGACTTCCGGGTTGAGTCAACGCTGGCGCGTGTGGCTGCCGCTGCTCATCCACAGAAAAACTTCATCCTGTGATGGTAAAGTGATCTTGAGAGTTTTGAAAGGCGCTTAGAAATGAAATGTGAATTATTATTCTTATTATTATTATAAAGGCCTGTTGGCGTTTGTGGTGGTGAGATGAGATGCTCATCTGTGTTGCTTCATGTATTCATGGTTGTTATCGCTACCACGTCTTTGTCGTGACTGCGCCTTTATCGTCTGCCGACATCTTATTTTCGCTATTTGGGGTGTGTGACACGATACAAATGCACATTGTTATAATACTGCAATATTTTGCTTGCCAATGATCAGCGATCAATATTATTGGGGGAGTTTGCCAACAGTAACACTACCATTCACATCCATGGGTCGCGCTACTTCCTGTTCAGGTTCGCATCAGACCTTTCATTTTCTACCCAAACTATCGGACTTTGCTCATGCTAATGTCACTAAAAATGAGAAAAATCATGTGAACAGCTCCAAATTAGCTTAGCACAAAGTCACGCCGATGCTAACGCAGCAATGTAAATCACCGCTGGATGTTTCTAGAGCCAAATTACCTGCCCGAGTAAGTACCTAATTAATTACATAAATAAATACATAAACGCATTAACAAACAAAAACAAAAATGATACGTTAATAAACCAAAAAAAAAGATACATGAATCAATAAAAACAAACCTGATACTTAAATAAACAAAAAGTCGAGTAAAGCTTCGCGGATGCCCGGCAGCAAATGTCATGAACTCCAACGTGCTTGCATACACGAGACATTTTCTTGACAGGTAGACAAATACGTCCACGAGAACAGAAGGAGGTGAGAAAAAAAAACCTGTGAAAATTAGCAACGCAGCAAGTGTTAAAATGACGCTAACTATTCTATCATCTGATGTGGATACACAAAAACAAAGGCTTTTGCTTCCATTTGATTGCATTTTTCAGCGTTGAATGCTAACCCATCGCACGGGAGCGTCGCTGGCCCAGAATGTCCCAAACGGCGTCAGACGGCATCGCGTAGCCACGCCGCGGCGTCACGCGCTAATTGCTCGTCACGGCCGCGATTTTTTTCTCCGCCGTCCTTAATGAAAAGGGAGCCTCGCCTCGGGCCACGACATTCCAAGTGGGCCGAGTCCGGAAGTCCGAGTGGACATGGAGTCCCTGGGAAATTGCCCGCCAATGCGCTGAGATGCTGTCAAACCTTTTTTTTTTTGTTCCCTCGCTAAAAAAAAGAAGGAAAATAGCACGCGTGCATTTTTTTTTTTTTCTCTCTGACCACATTTGCTTCAAGAGTGAACGGGAAGTCATTCCAGGTTGACTTTGGAAAAGAGAAATTGCTCAGTAGCTAACATCACAATATCGGGAGCAATAATAAAGTCCATACAAGGATTGGATTGGATTAGCCTTTATTAGTCTTGCAGTGGAGACGTTCACATTTATATTCATAATACTAATAATTTGGTTGCTAAGTATTCCGGGGGTGCTCGCTTCAAGCATTTAGGAATTAACCGCCTCTGTCTACATCTAACATTGAATCTGAGGTGGTTCTTTTCTAAGTTACGAAGGATGTCTCCCCCAAAGTTGGCAGCAATGCGGCTGCGGTGTCAGCTCTCGGTCGCACAGGAGTGGTCCGTCCACGAGAAGCTTTCTTCAGCCGTCATCTGGAAGGTCCGACACCTTCAAAAAGTACACATGACGGCTGATGAAAGCTTCTCATCAATACTAATAATACATTTCATTTAGAAGCGCCTTTCAAAACTCTCAAGGTCACAGGATATGTTTTTCTGTGGGTAAGCAGTGGCAGCCACATGTGTTTTGTTACAGCTTCAGCGCGATAACAATCAATCCGGATGAAAAGGTCATTAGTACTTCTTTGAAGGTGTCGGACGTTTCGCCTCCCACCCGAAAAGCTTCGTGAGCGAACTGAAATTTTGCTGGTAGCATTTCTGCAGTTTCCCCAAACGAAACAAATGCTCCCCCCCAAAAAAAACCACTTTCTCAACATGGCAGGGATAATGCTATTGGGCCTCAATCGGCGATCCATAAGCACCTATTTTCCCTGGTGGAAGCAGCGCTTTATTAGTCATCGATGAGGCCAATCGATGCTTCATTTCCTTGTTTGGCTCTCAGCTTGGCTGGCTTTTGACTGATCCGCGTTTGGAGGATGGCTTCATTATCGCAAATAAATAAAGTAGGCGTGCAGGTTAGGCCTTGAAATATTCATGCGCCGACATACGTCGTATGAATATGATGTATGTATTACATACATGTGCGCGGCGTCGCCATTGGGCACGTGACCTGAGGGAAATTAGCGTGTAGCCTGTCAGCGCTTTGATTTTTACGTTGATGGTATGCAGCGAGTAACCAGACATGACACGGCGGACCGATAGCGTATCGGGGAAAAAAATGTAAGGGTTTGAAACATTTACAACCAACATGGAAAGCCTTCTTAGCGAGAACATGCTTCCACGTATGAACGAGCGGAGTCGATATGATGGTCCTACTAGCTCGGACATAGGCTGGCGACCGGTCCGTCGGTTGTCCTTAGAAGAAGCCCAAAATGGCGCCCGAGTAGGCAGCCATTAGCAAGTGCTATTGCTGTGTTTTCTTTTGTCACTTTTGTTTTGTTGTGCATGTTGCGGAATGGATACCATTTGTTTGGCAGCATTTTTGTCCACGACATTAATCAAGGAGGAGACCGTGTTGATCCATGGCGCCTTTTTGGCAGTACAAATAGATATGCCAGCACCATTTTTGATTTGGGAGGAATGTCAGTGCCATTCGACTCTGGGGCGATTGATTTATTTATTATTATTTTTTTTTTTTTTTGCGCCTGTCACGGGGAGCATTTTACAGCCCCGCTTTGTTCAGCGGAACGGTCGGTGCTGTTGGA